>NC_069502.1:844583156-844883156 GCF_027579735.1 Bombina bombina | reverse complement strand
TTTTTTATTTTGGATAATTTAGTTTGTTATTTTCCGTAATTTAGCGTTTGTTATTTTTTGTAATTTAGAGTAGTATTAGGATTTTTTTTAATTTGTAGTTTAGTTTAATTTAATTGGTAGTTAGTTTAATAATTATATTAGTTTAATTGTTAGTTTAAACTTAGTTTTTTTAATTTGACAGGTAAGTTTTAATTTAATTTAAGATAGGGAAATTGTAATTTTAATATAACGTTAGGAGGTTGTTAAAGGGACAGTTCACCCAAAAAATTTCTCCCCTTTAAATTATTCTTAATGATCCTTTTAACCTGCTAGAGTGTATTAAATTGGTTACAAGTAGCTCCTTTACTCCTATTTCAGCATTTGAAATAGCTTATTTAGCCTGTGGTATCGCCACCTACACTGAACAAATTAATACTGGAGTATAGGCTATTGAATAGCCTAAGTATACACAGCCAGCAGAAGAGATTACACTCTGTGGGATGCAGGATAGTTAAGTAATAAAATGATCATTTTCCATTGTTCTCTCTATGTTTTGAGCTTTGGTGTTCCAGCCAAATAAAAGATAAGGAAGCAAGTCTGTTTACACAAACTTAGAACATAATGAGATCTGATATCACCTTTAAGTTCAACCCATTGTAATAGGCTGTGGTTTCAAAGCACAAAATCAGCTACTTCATATACACAAATAAGCATGAAAATGGAATTTCTCAAATATTTTATACTCTGCAGTTGGTATAACAAGTCATTTAAAATACATTCATGGAAAAACTATTTTACAGTGTACTGTCCCTTTAAGTTTAGGGGTTACTAGTTTAATTTAGTTTATTGCTATGTGGGGGGCTTCCGGTTTAGGGGTTAATAGTTTACTTTAGTATATTTTGTTGTGGGGGGCTTTCGGTTTAGGGATTAATAGGTTTATTATAGTGGCTGCGGTTTAGGCCTTAATAACTTTAGTATAGCGGGGGCGATGTGTGCGGGGGGGGGGGGGCAGATTAGGGCATAATGATATTTAAAGTGTTTGCGATGCGGGAGGGCGGCAGTTTAGGGGTTAATAACTTTAGTAGACTGGATGGTGATGTCGGGGAGCGGCAAAATAGGGTTTAATATATATATTTTTTTAGTGGCTGCGATGTCGGGAGCGGCAGATTAGGGGTTAATAAATTTGTTATAGTGTTTGCGATGCGGGAGGGCCTCGGTTTAGGGGTTAATAGGTAGTTTATGGGTGTTAGTGTACTTTGTAACACTTTAGTTATGAGTTTTATGTTACAGCTTTGTAGCGTAACACTCATAACAACTGATTTTAGATGGCGTTACGGATCTTGTCGTTTTAGAGAGTGTAACGCCGTTTTTTTTAGCCAGAACGCAAAACTCGTAATACCGGCGCTATGGGAATCCAATAAAAAAACTTAATTTTTAAGAGTGCGGTACTGACGTTGCGTTACATGCTAAAAGGCTTGCGGTACACCTATACCGACAAGACTTGTAATGGCTGTTTTAGGGAAAAAGATGTGTTATGGGCCACAACACTGCCATTTGCCTCATAACGCCAAACTCGTAATCTAGCTGATTGAGATATATATATATATATATATATATATATATCAATCTAGTTAAAAAGAAAGAAAACCAACTAAAGAGTTCTACAACGCTGATCACCGTTCCCTGTGATCTTACAGGTGAGCTATTGAAGTGCATCATCTATTATTGTTGAATACACTATTTTAGTCATTTGAGATACAGTATATGTATCTTTTTGCATTCTCATCTACACATGCACATGAGGAACTTCTCTTGTAAGCGCTGTTAGAAATACCTCTTCTACAACCACAACCATTACTTCTCACTAAGGAGGAAGTGAGAGACCACTAACAGCAACACTCATCAGATTCACTCATAATGCTCTAGCCTCAAAACCACCTTTATTCACGCTCAACTACCTAAAAACAAACCTACAACCTTTTCCCCACCTCCACTGGAAGTAGCAACCTATATAGGAGTCAGGTTTTCACTACTTTACTGGATAGTACAATACATCCCAACACAAAGTAAAATCTAAAAGGTATTGAAATACACAGCCATTTGAAAGATCCAATACACAACTACACTAAGGAGGAAGTACACTAATACGTAACATACACTACTAGTATATGTTCCAGTGTAATTTACATTGCATTTTGTCTAAATATGGAAGAGCATCAACAGGAAAATTATTCATTTGTAAATTAATTTGACATAAAAACAAAAAGAAGGTCATGGTCTATAAATGCCAACATACCAGAACCTATTACTGAAATTAGAGAACAGGTAAACCCCAAATCTCTATTAAGGAGATTAGAAAAATTAAAAAGATTAGAGGTGAGTAATTGGAATGATATAATAGGCTTCGAAAATTACCAAAAATATAATTTAATACCGAAACTCACCAAAACTCCCATTTTTAATTTGGATGATATTGAACTAATTCAAGAATGGGAGGAAGCAATGGAGACCTGTTCAAATACTTTTATAAAGGTTTCAGTCAAATATAGGGAACAGAACCTTGAAAGAATAGGAAAATAAATTAAAGAAATTAGGCATCAACTGCAACCTTACAATTAGGATGTATATTACCAGCAACTTGATAAAGACATTGCAAGCAGGACACAAAAATTGGAACAAGATATAATCAAAAAGAAAAAAAATAGAAAGAGATTTAAATATAAAAAAAATAGAACTAGCTGAAAATAATGCAAACCTAGAGAGAGAAGAGTTTGTGGATGCCACTGACACACCAAATGTAGAACTGTTTCCAAACACAACAAATCGTTTCTTTCCAAATAAAACCACCAACCATAATTGCAATAAATATAACCAAAATGCAGCTAAAGAATAATGTATAGTCAAAAGCAAAAATAAAAGTTATAACATGCATTTCAAAAACAGTAGTGATAACAATCTACACTCTACTAGACATTCAAACTTTTTTCATAAGCCTAATCATAGTACTTATAACAAGGACAGCAGAAAACAATCTGAAACCGGCTACACCAACTACCCTAGGACTTACACAAATTACTTTAACCTGACACTGATTATGCCTACCATGGAAAAGGGGATGCAAGATTTGAAAACAGGTACCAAGAGCCCAATAGGCACCAAAAACCCAGTACTAATAAGAATGACTATGAAAACAAGTACCAGGAAGCCAACAGATATAAAAAAATGAGTACCCATCAGAATGGTCATAAACACACTCATTTTTAGGCCTGAGAAAAAGAAAAGGAATCAATTCAGAAATCATACCTCCCTCTGAGACTAAGAGCAGAAAGACAAGACCCAGTGTTCCACAACTTCCAAACACTGCAAAGGTCGACCCCACAAAAAGAAGGAAGGAAAGCGGGGAAGAGGATGTAGGGCAAGAAAACAAAAACAAACAAAGAGAAAACTGGCATTCAAGGCAGCAGTCCATCTAAATCTGGATAAATTAACTGAAGTAAAAATCTTTAATTTATCAAATAGGAAACTAACCGAGGAGGAAAACATCTTGCAGAAAGGTCTCTCTTTTGCTCCTAGTAAAAAAGACGCTTTTTCATTGTTTGTCGATTGTAATAAATACATAAGGAATCTTAACTTACGATACTTCAAGAAAAGCGGCAAAAAACAAATTGACAATTGGAGCACCAAATTAGATGAAGCAGAAATTATAGAAGTCGATAAAATGGTCTCACTAACACAAAGTGACATGCCCACTCTAAACCTCTTAGAGTCATTAGACCCGGAAATGGTGGAAAAAATAGAAGAGGATAGAGTAACCAAACAGTGGGTTTAAACCCAGATCCGTATTCTATCCAACCCATTCTAAGGGCCAATATATTTCACTCTTTGAAGACCTAGTGCTTAATGATTTGGAACTTATGTGCAAATCTTTCAAATTATCTAAGAAGCATCTTACAAATAAAGAAGAAAAAAAATTGTATCGAACCTAAGCAGAGACCATGATCTAGTCTTTAGAGAAGCCGATAAAGGCGGCTCAATTGTAATACAGAATATAATGGATTACATTGGGGAAGCAAACCAATTACTTTCTGACAAGGAGATTTATGAAATACTAGCAAAAGACCCGACCAATTAATTCTCAGACGAATATAATCTCTTAATAAGAAATGCAAAAAAAGAGAAAATCTTGAATGAGGATGAGTATAATTTCTTGTCCCCAGATATTATAAGAACTGTAGTGTTCTATCACTTACCAAAAGTGCACAAGGATGCTAACAACCTCCCTGGCAGACCAATAATTTCCGGCATAAACAGCAATCTATCGGAATATGAAAACCACTTCCTCCAACCCGTAGTTCCAAAAATCAGGTCATAAATACGAGACACCCAACATCTTCTGTCAATATTGAAAGAGAACAGCTGGGAAGGAAATTATTCGCTAGCAATACTAGATGTCACAGCTCTGTACACGTCTATTACACACAATAAAGGGATCTGTGCAGTCAAGGAAATTCTAATAAGTGAAACAATATCAAACAAAACCAAGTTGCCTTCATAGGAGAGACAATCAACTTCATCCTAACTAAAAATTATTTCACATTCAAAGATAAAATCTTTCTACAGAAATTTGGCACAGCTAAGGGCCACTATATTTGCACCTAGTTTTGCCAATATGTATATGGGAGCTTTCGAAAATCGACACGTATAGGCCAATAATAAATTCATAGGAAGCATCATTAAGAGATTTATTGATGATATTATAATCATCTTGAAGGAAGATGGACACCACTTTAACAAATTTGTCAACGGTCTAAACAAGAACGACTGGAACCTTAAGTTTACAAACACTTGGAACAAGAGTGAGATCAATTTCTTGGATGTTACTATCTTCATTGAAGACAATAGGATAGAAACAAAAAGCTATACCAAAGGAAACAGACACTAACAGCTACTTACATGCTACTAGTAACCATCACAAGAACTGGATAGACAATATCCCATATGGTCAATTCCAACGGATCAAACAAAACTGCTCAAAAAACAAGGATTTTGAAGAAACTGAAATAACTCTAAAACAAAAGTTCTACAGTAAGAAGTATAACAGGAAGACTGTGGATAAGGCCTATAAAAAAGTAAACCTGGTGGATAGAGAGGAATTACTTAAAACGAAAAAAAAAAAAAAAAGTGGGGAACAAGAAGGATGAAACGACAACAACTCTTCCCTCAAACCAGATACCTAGGTTTATAACTACGTACAACAGCGGAGCCAAATACATTGTAAAAGATACTTAACAAACACTGGCACCACCAAAAAAGGGACCCGCTGTTAGGAGAGATATTACCAGAAAAAACACAAAAATCACCTATAAGAAAAATATAAATTTTAAGAATGTACTGGCACCAACTAAATTAAAGATAAAGAAAAACAACAAGTCAAGACAACTGACTAACAACGAAAACAAAAGGATTTTATAAACGCAATAGAAAAAAACTGTATGTTGTGATCACGTTAGCAGGAACGAAAGAAAAAAGATGGATTATAGATGGGGAGAACAACAAATATGAAATAGAGAGCTTCATGAATTGCAAATCTCAATCCGTCATATACCAACTCACCTGTAGCTGCAATAAAATTTACATAGGAAGGACAAAAAGAACCCTGAAAACAAGATGCCTTGAACTTATAAAGAACATTACTAGTGATTAACCTGAATATGGCATAGGGACCCATTTCGAAGAATTTCACAACAAAAACAAAAAGGAGCTAACAATTAAAGCAATTGAACATATACCACAAACAGAAGGGGTTAATAGAATGCTGCAATTAAGAAAAAGAGAGACCTACTGGGATTTATAAACTAAAAACAAGAAAACCATATTGTCTAAAAACAGACAGACATAGATCTAGCAGCATTCCTTTGAAAAATTTAAAAAAATATTTTAGGGGATAAATACCCCCAGTATTTAACATATTAGAGTGCAAGAATCAAAACACTCATCAGTAATTATTCTCTCTATATGGAACATCCCATATATTTTATATATAGTTTATATATTTTTTATATAATATATATCATATTTTCCATAATCAGAGTATTTGGCTTATACACACATTTTAAGTATTTAATACCCTCAATTTTACAAACAATTATAATTACTACATTTCAGTTGTAGTATTTACAGTATTCACATTTTTTATTGACATTCATAATAATCAATTAACACACTGCACATTTGTAATACTCTTTATTTTAAGTAGTTTTTGATATTTAGCCCTAAGTGAAAAATAATCATCTGATTAATTGAATAGGAGTACAACAATTAGTACCCTAATTGGAAAATTATCAGGCTTTTTAAGTGCCAACCGGATGGCTACAGATTATGAGCCTCTGATGAAGTGAGCTGATACACTCACGAAACACGTAAGGCATGCAACGCACCTTCGTGACATCACTTCCGGATATCCGACCACTCTTCCCGCACTCGCTAGATGCTACACACTAGCGGATCAATCTACTAACAGCTCTATACTGTTACAGAGACTTGCACACTATGTTTTTACTCTCACAAGTAAGGTATCTACAGGTTTTACCAATCTATTTAATGGGATATTATTATTGTTACTATTGGGTACATTTGCACAGCACTATTTGGTACATAGCTCAATACCCAGTAGATCATATTGCCCATTTCTGCTTATACTGACCATATATATATAGCCAATATTTCTTATTCCACAGGGACTTAGAATCACATCAACCACCTTCAAACGGTATTCACTATACCACTATTTTTATAGTTGAAACCACTATAGAAACTAGTTCATCTATATTTAGACTTTTTTTAACTCGTTTAGTATTTTTTTTTACCTATGTGTTTATATTTATACACACTTTTTTATATAGGTACTTATTTATATTTTATTAATATTAATACTATTTTTAATACTATATTAATATACTTCCCCGTTTTTATAATTCCCTATACACATTTTTATCCAAATAAATTAAAATTTCAATTAAATTAAAAATTTCGCTATCTTTTATTCTAGAATTATATATAAATATATTCACATTTTTCGCTTCTAACTCATTAATGTCTAAAATTCCTTCTTGTTATGCTTTTAAAAGGAGGTCCCACAGTTCCTTTTTATATTGTATTGTGGGATTAAAGTTAGGGGTAAATAAGTGTTTTTATCACATAAAAGATTGTTTGCTTCCTCAAGATACATTGGACTATCCTGAATTACAATTCCATCCCCTTTGTCTGCGGCTCTATATACCATAGTTTGATCTTCTATTAGATCTTTAAGGGCCTTTCTTTCCCCCAAAGAAAAGTTATCTTTGAGTTTAGTAATTTTAGAAAGTTTGTTATTGGATATTAATTTGTCCATGTACTCACAGACCAATTTATTGTAGGTCTTAATATATTCACTTTGACAATTCTGAGGATAAAATATAGATTTACGTTTATAAGGACAATGTTCAATATTCCTACTATCTTCCTCATGTATAGACCAATTAGAAGGTTCTAAATCTGAGTCCTGGTTCAGGGAAGCTAGTTCATCTGTAATAGGGGTATTATCTGTAACCAAGTCCTCAAGAATTTGTAACATGGCAGAGTCTTGTGTCCCTATAGTTACCCTACATGCAAGACTTTTAGTATGTTCAAAATACCGTTTGAGAGTGATATTACGTATGTATCTCTGAATGTCAATATATATTTCAAAATCGTTAGGTGGTGCTTGGGGTGCAAAATTTAAACCTTTAGACAATTACAGTAATTCGTTATGGGTGAAAAATTTTCTGGATAGATTAAAGATTAATTCACTCTTTTTCTCTAGTTCCATCTGCTTCTGTTCCTTTTTTCTACATTTCCTCCCTGCATCTTCTAGAGAACGTTTGAGATTTCTTGGTGTTCCATAATTGTGATAAGGGGGTTGTTGTGGTTCTTCCTGACTTTGATACAGAATAGACTGTTGCTAAAAAAGTAGCCCTATTACTATCTCCTCTATTGTTAGGTGTATTATTTATGTTTCTAAAGAGTTGTTTAAAATGATGATTAGCTTCTCTATAAGCTTTTGGTTTAGCCCCTGTTGATGCCAACGAGGGGATTCCTGATTGAGGTCTCTTATAGATTTAAAATGATTGGTAGTTTCATACTTATTATTATGTGTAACAGAATGGTTAGAATTGGACATACATTTATTCTGATGCTTAATAATGCTAGTCTTATTATTTCTTATGTTGGTCTGTTCCCTAGTGGTATTTTGTTTTGTAGGGAAATGTTGTTTATTCACATGTTTTAAATCCCTTTGTTTTATTTCACATGGGGTTTCCCTATGTTCATGGTTCTATTCTGCTCGTTTTTCTACAGGATGGTTATGTTGCTTATTTGCTAATTTATAAGTATACACCTGATTTGTAGAGAAATCCACCATATCTCTCCTCAGTTTTTTAAGTTTATTAGTTTCCAATTCTTTATTTGCAATATTAATTCTATTCTGTATATTAGTATTTAGATCTTTCCATTTTTCAATGGATTGATACGGTTGTAATTTATGTGTCAATGTATCTATTTGAGTGGTTATTCATTTTAAATTGTTTTATCTATACTTGATTACTAATTTGATAAGTGCAATTGAGCAGTTATGTAAAATTTGCTCCCACTCAGTCTGATATTTAACTTCGTCTAAATCAAAGGCTGGAAACTTAAAAACTTTTAGTCCTCTAGGGATAATATTGTGGATGATATAATTATCTAGTAGGACTAAGTCCTGTCACTCCTTAGCATCTTTAAGGAGAAGTTTTTCTAAGTCTCTAAAAAGTTCTATAGGAGCTTCTGTAATTAAGGTAGTAGATTCTAGTTTCAGTAGATCCGAATGTCGTAGTCTATTTATCCTATTTGTATTGACCCCAAATTTACTACTGTTGGGCTCACAGGGGAGTTCTGCTAGGTCATTGGCCAAGTCTTATTAAATTAAATTTAGGTGAAAGAAATATAAAGTAAAGAAAAGAAATATATATATATATATATATATATATATATATATATATATATATGATAATATGAGGTAACTTAATTTATCATACTCTAAAATGCTTTAAAAAAAAAAAAAATCAATCAGTTTAAGAAAAAACAATCTATATGAGCAAACAAAGGCTGCTGCTTATGTTTTAGAATGAATAAAAGAAAGACAAAAAGAGGTCGTGTCCTAGCAGCGGCTCTGAGTAGTTGCATCTTTTTCTCTCTCGCTTTTTTAAAAGAAATTGATCAGAAGAAATTGTACTACTGAGAGTGACTATGAAGAGGAAGCAGCCATTCTATCAGTAAAATTTAAACAGAAAGGATATAGTGATAAGGTATTAATGAATGCTAAAAACAAGGTAGATAAGATGGACCGGACAAACCTAATTAAAAAACAAAAATACTAAGAGAAATATAGACAGAAATTATAATAACAATTCTGCCCCTAAATTTGTGACCAAATACAATATCATCCATCGACAAATTAAGGGTATCCTCACTAAGCATTGGCAGGTCTTATGCTTGGACCCCCTTCTAAAAAACACTCTGGGCCCAGGTCCAGAAATAAAGATTATAATAACTTTCTGGCCCCCACAAAGTTAAGAAATAAACCTAAAAGCAATCCTACACAGTGGCTTGGAACAACACCTGGCCTTTTTAGCTGTAGAACAAAGAATTGTGTAAGGTACCCTCAAAGCAGTAAAAACAATATGAGCTTTAGTAATTCTGATAAAAGTAGAGAATTCACTTGTAAACGTAAATGTACTACATTTGTCGTATATCAACTAACTTGTTAATGCAATTTGATTTGCATTGGGAGAACTAAGAGGAAGGTCAAATACAGATTCAGAGAGCATCTTAAAAATATTGAAAACAGCCTAGAATCCCACAGTGTGTCAGCCCATATTAAATCAGTTCACAACCAAAATCCGAATGGTTTAGAAGTAAAAATTATTGAATGGATAGCACCGA
This sequence comes from Bombina bombina, assembly GCF_027579735.1. Lineage (NCBI taxonomy): Eukaryota > Metazoa > Chordata > Amphibia > Anura > Bombinatoridae > Bombina > Bombina bombina. The sequence continues at coordinate 844,873,181 of NC_069502.1, read as the reverse complement.
ACAAATGGGATACCAATAGATTGCTAAAATTGAGGCAACAAGAGACATATTGAATTAAAAAAAACATAATTGTCTACAGCCAAATGGTATGAACGTAGATCTAGATATCCAAGCCTTCCTCACATAAAAAGTCTCTTTTGTCTGTACCATTAACTTATGGCTTGCCTTTAGAAATAAATCTTAATCACTTAGTCTTAACCCATTCTAACTTGTGCAAAATATACTCGTTTAGTGCTATTATTACCTATATATTTCAATTTCAACAGTTATACTATATACATTATACTGTTAAGTGTATTTTTCTTAGATTTTTCTCATTTTATTTTATAAAACCTAGAATTTAGTATACAGTATTAAAACTTTCTAGAAACACATCATTATCAAATTTTTGAGATCTATTAAATGGGATTTTATAAGAGTCAGAAACATAATATTACAACATAATTTATATGAACGTATTGCTTTTTCTGCTTATATGAATCATTCTATTGGGAGTGTTTATATATATATATATATATATATATATATATATATATATATATATATATATTTATTTATTTTTCAGCCATGTCTTTTAGAACAACCATATGTATTAAAAATTCTTTTAATGCATTTAATGTATTTTTGTATATTCGTAATGTTATTTTTGAATATCTCATATGTTTTTGAGTTTTCTCCCCTTTTTATATCGGATCCGTTTTTATCTATTAGGCGCCTATAACTTTTTTTTAGTTATACCACTTCATCAAATGTCAAAAATCACAATATACACTGAGCTATTGCGATATTGTTTATAATCATATTTATGATAATAAGACAGCTTACTTGCTATCTTAGTCACAATTTATTTAAATAATTAATGTACGTCAAGCTCAGAATCCCATATTATATCCCTGTGATGCTCAAACACCTAGACTTGATTTCAGGTGTAAGACCAGTCGAGGGATTTCCCGTTGCTCAAACAGCCCAGTCCGGTTTCTATCTCACTGCATATAGCGGATACCTTGTGAAGACGGTTACACCTGTGGACTGTCTTTTTTCTACAAACACTGGACTTAAGTACTATCCGGGTTATAAAGAAGCGGTTGGTATAATTATCCTGTACCCTTTCCTGCCTATGGATTTACTACGATGTTGATGTGCATGTTTTCAACTTACAGCTTGTAAGTAGCCTTATATGCGTTTGGGACTTATAATAAAATTTGTTATATTTTGCGCTTACATCAGTGTTGCACTTTTCTATTTTAGCGCATTTCCATTGGATTGTGATTGGCTCTTCCAACAAGAGGAGCTGCAAATACACTGGATCGTGGAGACAACAATCTGTGGAAATATTATTTCCAACAAAAGAGGTCTGCATCTTTCAGGTTCCATTATATCAAGAACAGTGTTCTAATTATATATTTATAAGGACCTTTTGAATCCTCTTTAATAGTATTCACATTGAACCAAGATTGTCATATCTTTATTTACTTGTTGCGCCCCGTTTAAAGATACAACTATCTTGTAACTTATTTTAGTATTTATTTATTCTTACTCTTGATAAAAATAGGCAGCGCTAAGTGTTGTTTTTTTTCTTTTTTTAAGTTCCCTCTGAGACACACACACCATATCCCCAGTACATTATACAAAGATATATATTATGAAGTAGTTCCATCTGACACACACACCATATACCCAGTTCAATATACAGATATATCAAATTATGGAGTAGTTCCCTCTGACACACATACTTCATATCCCCAGTACATTATACACAGATATATAATATTAAGAGTAGCTTCCTCTGAGACACACATACACCATATCCCCAGTACATTACACAAATATATATAATATTATGGATTAGTTCCATCTGAGACACACACACACACACACACACACACACACAACATATCCCAGTAAATTAAGCACAGATATATAATTTTATGGAGTAGTTCCCTCTGATACACACACACACACACACCATATCCCCATTAATTTATACAAAAGATATAAAATATTATGGATTAGTTCCCTCTTAGACACACACACACTTCCCAGTACATTAAGCACAGATATATAATTTTATGGAGTAATTCCCTTTGAGACACACACACTATATCCCCAGTACATTATATATAGATATATAATATTATGGAGTAGTTCCTTCTGATACACACACACACACACACCATATCACCAGTAAATTATACACAGATGCATAATATTATGGAGTAGTTCCCTCTAATACACAGCCACACCATACCCCCACTACATAATACACAGATATAAAATGTTATGGAGTAGTTCCCTCTGAGACACACACATACCATATCCTCAGTATATTATACACATATATAATATTATGGAGTAGATCCCTCTAAAACTAACACAACATATAACTAGTAAATTATACACACATTTAATAATATGGAGTAGTTCCCTGTGAGACACACACACACAATTTCTCCAGTACATTATACAAAGATATATAATATTATGGAGTATTTCCCTCTGAAACACTCACACAACATATCCCAGTGCATTACAAACGGATATATAATATTATAAAAAAGTTCCCTCTGAGACACACACACACACACACACACACACCATATCCCCAATACATTATACAAAGATATATAATATTATGAAGTAGTTCCTTCTGACACACACACCATATCCCCAGTACATTATACACAGATATATAATATTATTAAGTAGTTCCTTCGGACACACACACACACACACCATATCCCCAGTACATTATACAAAGATATTTAATATTATAGAGTAGTTCCCTTTGAAACACACTCACACAACATATCCCCAGTATATTATACATAGATATATAATATTATGGAGTAGTTCTCTCTGAGACACACACACTATATCCCCAGTACATTATACATATATATTTAATATTATGGAGTAGTTCCCTCTGATACACACACACACACAAACCATATCCCCAGTAAATTATACACATATGCATAATATTATGGAAGTGGTTCCCTCTAATACACACACCATATCCCCACTACATAAAAAACAGATATAAAATTTAATGGAGTAGTTCCCTCTGAGACACACACATACCATATCCTCAGTATATTATACACAGATATATAATATTATGGAGTAGTTCCCCCGAGACACTCACACACAATATATACCAGTGCATTAAGCACAGATATAGAATTTTATGGAAAAGTTCCCTCTGAGACACACACACACACACCATATCCCCAGTTCATTATACACAGATATATAATATTATGAAGTAGATCCCTCTGAGACTAGCACAACATATCACAAGCACATTATACACAGATATTGAATTTCAAGGAGAAGTTCCCTGTGAGACACACATACACACACACACCAAATACTCAGTACATATTACAGATATATAATACTCACTGTATTATGGAGTAGTTCCCTCTGAAACACACGCACCATATTTCCAGTACATTGTACACAGAAAAATAATATTATTGAGTAGTAACCTTAAAGACGCACACAATATATCCCCAGTACATTATACAGAGATATATAATATTATGAAGTAGTTCCTTCTGACACACACACCATATCCCAAGTACATTATACACAGATATATAATATTATGAAGTAGTTTCCTCTGAGACACACACACCATATCCCCAGTACATTTTACAAAGATATATAATATTATGGAGTAGTTCCCTCTGAGACACACACCATATCCTCAGTACATTATACACAGACATATATTAATATGGAGTAGTACCCTCTGATACACATGCAAACACACACCATATCCCTAGTACATAATACAAAGATAAAAAAAAAAAAATATGGAGTAGTTCCCTCTGAGACACATGCTAAATCCTCAGTATATTATATACAGATATATAATTTTATGGAGTTAATCCCTCTGAGACTAACACAACATATCACTTGTACATTATACACATATATTTAATATTATTGAGTAGTTCCCTGTGAGACACACACCAAATCCTCAGTAAATTATACAGATATATAATATTTTGGAGTAGTTCCCTCTGAGACACACACACACACACACACACACACCATATCCCCAGTGCATTATACACAGATATTTAATATTATGGAGTAGTTCCCTCTGAAATACTCTCACACAACATGTCCTCAGTACATTATACACAGAAATATAATATTATGGAGTAGTTTGATCTGAAATACTCTCACACAACATGTCCTCAGTGCATTATACACAGATATATATTATTATAGAGTAGTTCCCTCTGTGACACACACACACACACACCATATACCAGTACATTAAGCACAGATATATCATTTTATGGAATAATTCCCTTTGAGACACACACACACCATATCCTCAGTACATTATACACAGATATATATTAATATGGATTATGGAGTAGTACCCTCTGATACACATGCAAACACACACCATATCCCCAGTACATAATACAAAGATGTATGGGGCGTGCAGTAGCCGGTGAAGCTACCTCCCTGAAATTAGTTTTTGGTTGGGATGTCTGCGCGCACATACACACATACACCATATTCCCAGTACATTATACACATATATATAATACACACACACACAGTACATTATATTCAGATATATAACACTATATTACCTCTAAGACACACCAATATTTGCACAGTACATTATACAAAGATATATAATATTATGGAGTAGCTCCCTCTCAGACACACACCTTATATCCACATATTATAAAGAGATATATAATATTATGGAGTAGCTCCCGCTCAGACACATCACACACACCTTATATCCCCATATTATACAGAGATATATAATATTATGGAGTAGCTCCCTCTCAGACACACACCTTATATCCACATATTATAAAGAGATATATAATATTATGGAGTAGCTCCCTCTCAGACACATCACACACACCTTATATCCCCATATTATACAGAGATATATATAATATGGAGTAGCTCCCTCTCAGACACGCACACACACCTCATATCCCCATATTATACAGAGATATATAATATTATGGAGTAGTTCCCTCTCAGACACACACCTTATATCCACATATTATACAGAGATATATAATATTATGGAGTAGCTCCCTCTCAGACACACACCTTATATCCCCATATTATACAGAGATATATAATATTATGGAGTAGTTCCCTCTGAGACACACACTATATCACCAGTACATTATACACAGATTTATGATATTATGGAGTACTTTCCTCTCAGACAAACGCGCCATACCCCCCAGTACATTATACACAGATATTTAATATTATGGAGTAGTTCCCTCTAAGACACACACAATACATGAAATTAAGATATATAACACTATACAGAGCTCCTGTACCAGCACCTCACATACAGACATAAGCTATTATAGAGTTATTATTCACATATGATACTGTTTATAGCTAGGCTTACCATAATTTTTAAATGTGAAACTGGGACCACCTGGTGCGGTGCCAGTGGGGGTGTGGTCAGGGGCGTGGTCAAGGGACGTGGCGATTACCAGTCCTTTTAAAGTAGTAGCTTTTATGTGCATAATGTTTTGTGGATACTCTACCCTTCCTCAGTCAAACAACAAGTGAATCACACAGTTTAAATAGACCATAACACCACCCCCTAGTGAAAAAGGCACCATTACCTTGTCATGGCAACCCATACACAACATTACCAAATAAATTATTCATCTAAATCTCAGATTCTAAATAATGCCAAACATCAGGCATAATTACCAATTTCATAAAATAGTGACAAGCATATACATCACACAATTTAATTTCTGCAGAGTAATATGTGTTTTATGTGTCTAATTAAGGAACAGAACCGAATACTGATTAGGCATAAATACAACATTGAATGTAATAAGTCAAAAAGAAACACGTACCTGCTAAAGCTGTTTAAGAGGCTACTCTATACCATAACGCAAGAAGTTTACAGCCAAAATGCTATTCTGCATAAAGTAAAGCAAGATACACGCCAAAAATCCTACCTGTCTGCACTTCCTGGTCATACCCATATGATTCCCCTAAACGTGTATCACCGGTGATGTCACCAGGGGTCGGGGGTGTTAAATTCTTAGAAAAATAAACCAAGTAGTACTACAAAATTAAAAAAACTCTATGCTGCTCACTCAGCCTGTATTACTAAAGGTAAACTTTGATGGACACGAACATTAAGCTAAGCAGGGCTGTATGTAACAAAGTACCAGCATCCAACTATGCTGGAGAGTCACAGTCTAGTCATTTTGAATAATGTATCCGGGTTTCAGGCGGTCTGAAACCCGGACACATGATTTGAAACCCAGAGGTGGCAACCCTACTGGGACAGAATGATCAACCGGGTGGGACACTGGGACAGCGCCTCCAAACAGGGACAATCCCAGTAAAAGTGGGACTTCTGGTAAGCCTATTTATAGCCACCTTCGTAAACCTACCATTTTGATGCGAGCCGGTAAAAGCTAGTTCCACTTCTGTTGCAAGACCGCTGATGTCTCAGAAGTCACATGGCTGCAGCGATCAAATGGTACTTAGAGATACATTCTAATCTCCTGTCCAACAATTTCCTTCTGCACTATTTGATCTTTCCAGTCACGTGACCATGGTGACATCACAGGTCTATTAGCTAAATGGAAACAAGTTGCTATGATCTTAACTCGCAGCTTCACAAAGGTATTTATATTAGCAGAGACACTTTTCTATTGTGTTATATATCAGAAATATACTGCACGGAGGTTGATGTGTGTACTGGAGAAGTTGCGGTATGTATTACTGAGTGTACCTTTATATAATATATATAGCTGTATATGAGGTACTGGGGAGGGGGCTGTGTGTCTGTGAGACAGAGGGGACATCTATAATATTATACATCTGTATATAGGGTACTGGGGAGAGGGCTGTATGTCTGAGGCAGAGGGAACCTCTATATAATATTATATATCTGAATTTACGGTACTGAGGAAAGGGGCTGTGTGTGTGAAACAGAGGGAACATCTCTATTATTTAAGGTATTGGGGATGGTGCTTTTTGTGTCTGAGGCAGCCAGAACCACTCTATAATATTGTATATCTGTTTATAAGGTACTGGGGAGAGAGCTGCCTGTGTGTGAAACAGAGGGGACTTCTCCATAATATTGTATATCTATTTATAAGGTACTGGGGAGAGAGCTGTGTGTGTTGAAACAGAGGGGACCTCTCCATAATATTGTATATCTGTTTATAAGGTACTGGGGAGAGAACTGCCTGTGTGTGAAACAGAGGGGACCTCTCCATAATATTGTATATCTGTTTATAAGGTACTGGGGAGAGAACTGCCTGTGTGTGAAACAGAGGGCACCTCTCCATAATATTGTATATCTATTTATAAGGTACTGGGGAGAGAGCTGCGTGTGTTGAAACAGAGGGGACCTCTCCATAATATTGTATATCTGTTTATAAGGGCTGGGTGTGAGTGTGAAACAGAGGGAACCTCTCTATAATATTATATATATTTTTGTAAGGCACTTGGGAGAAGGCTGTGTATGAGTGTGAGGCAGAGGAAACCTCTCAATAATGTTATATATCTGTATTTACGGTACAGGGGAGAGGGCTGTGTGTGTGTGTACCCACCTGAAGTTAGACACTTTTTCGTTATTCAGTATTCAAAATCTATTGGGGATTTCCATGTTGAATAAAAACAAAGAAAAAATATGAAAAATAAGCATTGTGTCACTTAAAGGGACATTGAACCCAATGTTTTTCTTTCATGATTCAGATAGAGCATGACATTTTAATCAACTTTCTAATTTTCTCCTATTATTAAATTTTCTTCGTTCTCTTGCTATCTTTAATTTAAAAGGCAGGAATGTAAATCCTTAGCAGTCAGCCCATTTTAGGTTCAGCACCATGGATAGTTCTTGCTTATTGAAGGCTTACATTTACTCACCAATAAGCAAGCATAACCCAGGTTCTCAACCATAAATGGTCCGGCTCCTATGCATCACATTCCTGCTTTTCTAATAAAGAAAAATTGATGATAGGAGTAAATTAAAAAGTTTCTTAAAATTGTATGCTCTATCTGAATCATGAAAGAAAATTTTTGGATTTAGTGTCCCTTTAATGACTAATACCAAACCATACCCCTGACTAAGCATAACAAAATTATATCAAAGTTACAAATTTAACTTGGGGATTACACCCCTCAGGAGCCCCCTGCACAAAGCCTAGTTTTTATAGGGCAGATGTTTATATGATGTATGTTTTTGCATTATCACCTATGAGAGTGGATAGGGGCAGTGCATTCAGGGGGCTCCTGAGGGGTCTAATCCCCAAGTTAGATTCGTAACTTTGATATTATTTTGTTGTGCTCAGTCAGGGGGTGTAGTTGGGTAGTAGTCATTAAGTAACGCAAAGCTTATTTTTCATATTTTTCTTTGTATGTAACATGGAAATCCCCATAAGATTTTGAATAACGAAAAAGTTTCTAACTTCAGGTGGGTTATTATATATCTGTATATAAGGTACTGGGGAGAAGTCTGTGTGTGAGTGTGAGGGAGTGGTAGGGTTGCCACCTTTTGTCCAGCCGGTTCCTGGACACTTTTTTAAATGGGTGTGGTTTGGGGGTGTGGCTTCGTACAACCTGAATAACATATTTTATTTTAACATTTTTGGTGTGCCATTAAATAATTGAGTGTTAGTGATTTGGTGATTTGATTTAATACACATAGTTAAGTATCAGCATATTTTTCAGCACAGTGCTCAGCACCTCTCCCCCCTAGTGTCTAGTAACTAGCTAGTATTGGAGACAGTCACAGACTCCAGGAGAAGTCCAGAGCAATCAGATGTACACAGACTGTCTCACATATAGTGTCACACAAATACACTTTCACACACAAACACTGTCGCACACACAGTTACACACAAACACTGTCGCACACACAGTTACACACAAACACTGTCACACACACAGTTACACACCCACAAACACTGTCACACAGTCACACACACACACACACACAATTACGCAAACACTGTCACACACAGTTACACACCCACAAACACTGTCACACAAACACTGTTGCACACACAGCTACACACAAACACTGTCACACACAAACACTGTTACACACAGTTACACCCACCCACACACAGTTACACACAAACACTGTCTCACACAGTTACACACCCACAAACACTGTCACACCCACAGTCACATGCAGACAAACACATCAGCTTGAGCTTGCACCACTTTTCACAAAACTTCCAGTGCAGTAAAAGAAAGGAAGCCAAAGAAAAAGGGAGTGGGCATAGAAAGATGTCAGATTAAACAGTCAATGAGAAGCAGTATTTAATAATATAAACAGGAAAGATTACAACTTAAAACAGTAGGTATTGGAGGGAACCTGCACAAGTAAGTTTACAAGCTAAATACATAAATTCAGAACAGCAACACAAAGGACCTGTACTAGTCTCTGCAAAGGACCTTTATTATTTTCTGCAATCAAAAAATAAAATCTGAAAAACAACAAAACTCTCAAACATCTCTTGGAAGTTAAAATAAGAAAATCACTTAATTTGTTTTTAATTAATGTAGAAAGCCTATTCTTTCAGTAACAAGTTTTAAGCATAAAACAAACCTCCCTTAGTGCAGCAGCTCCCTATCCTTATTCATTGCCTTCTGTGGACTGAGCAGTCTGCAAGTGTCAGCTCCGCACTGGGGCAGTGAGAAGGGGGAGGTGACTGCAATTTACAGATAATAGGTGCAAATGTGCAGTCCCTAAGAAGCTGAAAACTAGTATTAGGAAGGCTGGGGTGGGGCTATTTATATTCCAAGCAATAATCTAACCTGGGGACCAAAACAATAAAAATAAATGCCCAGTCCACACATTTTCTGTCTCAGCAGAAAGCTCTATGTTAATGGCTGGACCCACATCTGCCTCTTTGCCCCCTCTGAAAGGATACAAGAAACTTTTTTTAACAGTATCACAAACTCTTTACACATTTTGCAAATTCCTACCTTAGTTGCAAATCGAATGCCCTGACTTGCTGTCCCTCTGCACTTACAGTGCAAATTGCAAACTAGGTACGTGCACTCTCTTGGCTGCACACGCACACCTAAGAGGGAACACCCACCTCATCCCAGTTCAGACTTCAGAGCTTGCTGCTGACACACGGCACGATTCCCCTCCCCATTCCTCCAGGGTCCAACCCCCCCTGCTAGTTTACCTGGCCAGCAGTTAAAGTTTTCAGAGTAACCTTTTAATAAACGTATATTTACTCTGCTGTGCAGCGGTCATTGTGTTCAGGAGAGCTGCCGGGACATGAGCAGTTAGTTCCGGGACCCAGGACATACTACTTCATTCCGGGGCTGTCCCGGTGATACCAGGGCAGGTGGCAACCCTAGGCAGAGGTAATGTCTGTATAATATTATACATCTGTAGTTAGGGTACTAGGGAGTGGGCTGTTTGTCTGACACAGAGGGAACCTCTCTATAATATTATACATCTGTATATAGGGTATTAGGGAGAGGGCTGTTTGTCTGAAGTGGAAGGAGAAGAACAGAAGCGCCACATGGCCCAATATCGTAGGGTAATGGAAGTCAGGAAAAAAAAAAGGTGATGGTTTTACTCACATGTGGTAATACACCCCTAATGGTGTGGAAGGAGCACTCTGGGATCAAATAACAGTCACCCAGAAGACTGGCCTCCGATCAAGGTATAGTGATCTGTAGAGGGTAGTATAAAGCACAAGAGGGTGCCTACATGGCCTAGTACTGTTTATAGAGATAATAAGGTGTAAGTGTGTTGTAATCACTCTCATTTGATGGAGCACCTCCCTTGGTGCTGCAGAGGCAAGCTGGGATCAATAATGTCACCCAGTAGACTTAAAACTCCAGCAGATCAGGAACTCTCGGTAGTCCAAAAAATCAGATTAACAAGGTAAAAAATATTTGAAGACAGGCAGCAAGTGGTAAGTAATAACTTACTTTATTAAAAAGATAAAAAAATTAACAACGCGTTTCTCAGCCAGACAAAGGCTGTTTCATCAGGCTTAATAAAACATGTATAAAACAAAATATGAAAGGATGAAGCAGTAGTCTTCCAAGTATGAATAAAAAGTCCAATCTTTATTTCATAGTTAAAACATCACAGCAAGGGGTAAGAAGGTGCAGGCTGGTTGACTAGTTTCGGCTGTGTGCCGTAATCATAATCCTGCAGCCACTTAAAATTGTACATATTTAAAGGGGTTTCCAAACACAGTGATTGGTCAATGTTAATGGGAGTGTAAATCCACCCCCTCACATAATTTAACCTCTTACTGAACTTTTATCTGGGCCTGATAGGAGATTTGACCTTGTTAACATAGAGAAAGACTATAGGAAATAATGATCACAGATAATCAATGCATTTATGCAGGCTCAAAAATATGTTTAGATATATATATATATATATATATATATGTATCTAGTGCATATGAAGAGATATACAGCACATATTCATATGTTTATAACTATGTCATAGATATGGGTAATATAATATAATATAACCCAGTATGCACAAATTTATAGAGAATGTATAAAATCTAAAATATAAAATATATATAGCATCAGTATGTAGATGATCTGTATTCATGCTAGTATAATTATATATACAGGCATACATGGTTATAACAATAATGGAAAGATACAATATGCTATTTGAATTGTTAAATAACATACATACTATAATAAACACATTTCCAAGTCATATATTCCTATACCTAAAGAATGCTTAGACCCTAAACAGTTTTAGTTCAAAACTCACAACTGATAGTCTATAAGCTAAATATTCCATTATTTTGGCTATGGAATTGAACTCATATAATGTGCCTAAAGTATGTTGTGCAAATAGTACGGTATTAAACCCAAAATCTATAGACATATGTGTTAGTAAACAAAATACTAGTGTATATTTGAGAATAGTGCATAAGTACATATCCCTAAATACTAGGATGTATGTGAAGTGGCCCAGATATATATTTCCCTAAATACTAGGATGTGTGAAGGGTAGTGGTGTTAGGTTGATTGGATACCAACCCAGCATGAGAAACAATATGTAAAGGGTACCAGTGTGGCATTTATGGGACAGGGAAAAGGCCCATAGGAAAAATTAATTAAATCAAATGAAATAAAATAAATAAATCGCATTGTCACGAACCATATATCAATGCCAGTGGTTGATGAGATCAAATTCTGAATTGAAGCCCTTTGGTACCTGAGTTTGAAGTTTAAAGATCCAAAAGGCTTCCTGTCTGGCCAGAATTTCCTCTTTATTCCCACCTCTGAATGGTTGCTTAACCTGTTCAATTGCCCTCCAATTAAATGCTCTCACATCTCCATCGTGTACCTCAATGAAATGTCTTGATAGTGCTGAGACTGTTTTCTCATTTTTGATGTAACCCAGGTGTTCTCGTACTCTCGTACGGACATCCCTGGTAGTCATGCCCACATACTGTCGGCAATGCTCACTACATTCAATGAGGTACACGACGAAATGAGTAGAGCATCTAATACATCCTCTAGTCTCAAATGTTTGATTAGTGACATGAGAATAGAAGTTTCTTCCCTCTACTATGTAGTCACAGGCTTTGCATCTACCATTGCTACATTTATATGTTCCATTAATGGCCAGCCATGTAGCTGATAATTCCTTTTGTGGTAAAAGGGAGGGCGACAAGATATTGCCTAAGGTGACACCTCTAGAATAAACACATTTGAAACCTTCGTCCACTGTTCTTTTTAAAGCCTTGTCTCCACGCAGTATTGGGAAGTATTTTCTTATAATATTACAAACTTCATTGTATTCCGATGAATATTGTGTAATAAAAAGAGTTCTATTATCATCCCCTTTGTTTGGCCTAGGTATGAGAGTGTCCTGTCTATCCACACTGCCCACTTCCTTAGCCACATTCTTAATCATGCTGGGCTGGTATCCCCTCTCAATCAGTCTGTCTGCCATGTGTTTACTCTCTTTCTTGAAGTCTATTTCAGTGTTGCAAATTCGTCTAGTCCGTAATAACTGTCCTTTGGCTATTCCCCTGAAAACATGTTTCGGGTGAGCACTCTTACTGTGCAGGAGTGTGTTACCAGAAATAGGCTTCCTGTACAGACGAGTGATTACTTTTCCTGTATCAATCTCTCCCTCTAGGGAGATATCCAGGTAATTAATCGTCTTTCTGTTCCATTCACTGGTAAAATTAACCCCATTGTCACTCTCATTGAGGTAACACACAAACCTTTCAGCTTCCGTTTCACTAGATGTCCATACCAAAAGCAGGTCATCAATGAAACGTTTATATAGGCTAATGTGTTTCCTATATGGGTTACTATCTGAATAGACAAAGCATCTTTCAAGCCAACCCATAAAAATGTTGGCATATGAGGGGGCAAACTTAGCCCCCATTGCCGTGCCTTGCCTCTGCAGATAGTAAGTGCCCTCAAAATAGAAATAATTATGTTGCAACAGAAAAGATGTGACTTTAAGTATATATTCCATTACATATTCCTCAATATTGTAGTGTAACTCTAGAAAGTACTTAATGGCCTTAATACCCAAATTGTGAGGGATACTGGAATATAAAGATATCACATCCACAGCTAACCAACTGTGGTCAGCTGTCCATGTAAAATCATCAAAAAGTTGCAAAACATGGGTAGTGTCCTTGATATGACTATGTAGATCAAGGACAATGGGTTGCAAAATGGCATCCAACCATTCGGACAACGGCTCCAAAAGGGAGCCGATGCCTGAAACGATCGGGCGCCCCTTTACATTCGTCAATCCTTTATGTACTTTGGGTAAGTGGTGAAACACTGGAGTAATAGGATTAGCCACATTAAGATACTTCAGTGTTTCACCATCCATAATGCCATATTGTACACCATCATCCAATAGACTATACAGATCTCTTTGGAATCTAGAGGTGGGGTTACATGTCAGTATAGTATATGTACTTGTATCCTCAAGTTGCCTTTTGGCCTCTGAGATATATGATACCTTGTCCATAATGACAACACTTCCGCCTTTATCAGAGTTCTTTATGACAATAGACTCATTACTTTTAAGACTATTTAATGCCAATTTTTCATTTACGGTTAGATTGTGTTTTTTCACACTTTTAGACTGATGTAGTGATGTGAGATCCTCCACTACTCGTTTGTGGAACAGTTCAAGGGATTTCCCTCGACTATGTATGGGATAAAAAGTAGATTGTCCCTTGAATCTAGGAAAAAAAATTGATGGAGCACCTCCCTTGGTGCTGCAGAGGCAAGCTGGGATCAATAATGTCACCCAGTAGACTTAAAACTCCAGCAGATCAGGAACTCTCGGTAGTCCAAAAAATCAGATTAACAAGGTAAAAAATATTTGAAGACAGGCAGCAAGTGGTAAGTAATAACTTACTTTATTAAAAAGATAAAAAAATTAACAACGCGTTTCTCAGCCAGACAAAGGCTGTTTCATCAGGCTTAATAAAACATGTATAAAACACTTGCTATATATGCCATACAAACAAATCTAATTAGTTAAGAAAATGAGATGCACCTGAGGGGGGTGTGGCTTAGAGTGTATGCTGTATAGATCATAAACAATGACATCAAGAGGTATTCACAAACATTACAATTGATCAATGGATAAATATAGAGTCATGATATATTATAACATAAATATATAAACATAATGTTATTAGAACAGATGCAGGTGCCCTCAGGTGCATCCTATTTTCTAAACTAATTAGATTTGTTTGTATGGCATATATAGCAAGTGTTTTATACATGTTTTATTAAGACCGATGAAACAGCCTTTGTCTGGCTGAGAAACGCGTTGCTATTTTTTTTTAATCTTTTTAATAAAGTAAGTTATTACTTACCACTTGCTGCCTGTCTTCAAATATGTTTTACCTTGTTAATCTGATTTTGTGGACTACCGAGAGTTCCTGATCTGCTGGAGTTTTAAGTCTACTGGGTGACATTATTGATCCCAGCTTGCCTCTGCAGTACCAAGGGAGGTGCTCCACCAAATTTGAGTGATTACAACACACTTACACCTTATTATCTCTATCAACAGTACTAGGCTATGTAGGTACCCTCTTGTGCTTTATACTACCCTCTACAGGTCACTATACCTTGTCGGAGGCCAGTCTTCTGGGTGACTGTCATTTGATCCCAGACTGCTCCTTCCACACCATTAGGGGTGTATTACCACATGTGAGTGAAACCATCACCTTTTTTTTTTTTTCCTGACTTCCATTACCCTACTATATTGGGCCATGTAGCGCTTCTGTTCTTCTCCTTCCACTACAGATTACTGACGTTGGATCGTGGCCTTGATCCTCTACAGATAGCTGCCTTCCTGGAAACCTTTTATATCTGCATTGATACCATTCTAAGTTATTCACAAACTCATATGCTTTATGATATTTATTGTTTGCTAGTAATATTTATTAAGTACCTAGCTTATCTCCAATCTACTATTGCATATTCACTTGAGATATCTATACCATTACTGGTCGTCTATTTTAGTATCACTATTTTTATTCCTCTTTTTTTTTTTTTATCTTGTACATATCTTTCACCATTTGAGTTTAATTTATAAATTTATTGTATCACAATTGTAACTACTATTTATCTACACTCTAATCTTTCAAGGGCGCCCCCTATCTGTTCTTTGTGCTATTACAAGTGGAATCCCTTTGATATCTACTGTTTGTCTGAGACAGAGGGAACTTCTCTAAAATATATATCTGTGTATAGGGTACTAGGGAGAGGGCTGTGTATGTGAAACGGGGAATATCTCTATAATATTTATGTATAAAGTACTGGGAGAGTTCTGTGTGTCTGAGAAAGAGGGAACCTCTCTATAATATATACATCTGTGTATAGGGTACTAGGGAGAGGGCTGTGTGTGTGTGGAACAGGGGGAACATCTCTATAATATTATTTATCTTTATATAAGGTATTCGGGAAGGGGCTGTTTGTGTGTGAGGCAGAGGTAACCTCTTTATAATATTATATATCTGTGTATAAGGTCCCGGGGAGAAGCTATGTGTGTGAAACAGAGCAAGCCTCTCTATAATATTATACATCTGTATATAACGTACTGGGGAGGGTCTGTGTGTGTGCGAGGGAGAGGGATCCTCTCTATAATATTATACATCTGTATATAACATACTGGGGAGGGGTCTGTGTGTGAAGCAGCAGGAGCCTCTCTATAATATTAAATATCTGTTTATAAGGTCCTGGGGAGAGAGCTGTGTATGTGAGACAGAGGCAATCTGTTTATAATGTTATATATCTGTATACAAAGTACTGATGAGGGGCTGTGTGTGAGAGACAGAGGGAACCTGTCTTTAATATTTTATATCTGTATATAAGGTCCAAGGGAGAGTGTGTGTGTGTGTGTAAGACAGAGGGAGCCTCTCTATAATATATATCTGTATACAGGGGCTGGGCAGAGGGAACCTGTTTATAATATTATATATTTGTTTGAAACAGAGGGAACCTCTCTGTAATATATTATATATATATATATATATATATATATATATATATATATATAAGGTACTGTGAAGGGGTGTGGTGTGTGTGTGTGTGTTTGTGTTTCTCAGAGGCAGCCTCTATAATATTATATACCTTATATAAGGTGCTTGGGAGGGAAGGTAGGTGTGTGTGTGGGGAAGCAGGAATCTCTGAGCTCTCTATAATATTATATCTGTAAATTAGGTACTGGGGAGGGGACTGTGTTTGTGTGTGAGGCAGAGGGAAGTTCTCTATAATATTATATGTCTCATCATATATAAGGTACTGCGGAGGGTGGTGTATCAGAGGCAACCTCTTTAAAATATTATAGCTTATATAATATTCCCTGGTAATATTTATCAGTGAAGAATCCCTCCCCGAAGGGACGTCGACAGAACCACCACTCTCCTGATTTACCTATAAATGTAATCCTCAGGCACCTACCTTTCCTCTTCCTAGTTTTGTCCAGCCACAAGGTGGACAGGGCTAGGAAACTCTCCTCAGGCATGGCTTCTGTAGATGATCCTTTTTGGCACCAGGGAGAGTGGTTCCCTCTGTCTCAGACACACAGCCCTCTCTCTAGTACTATACTAGGCTTCCATTTTTTTACTTTTATTTTGAAATGGAAGGTTTGTGCCTTCTTTACTATGCAGTTATTGGAAGCATTAATTCTACAACACACACACATATATATATATATATATATATATATATATATATTAGTACTAAGTTTAAACAGTACTTATACTGTTGCATTTTTATTAATTTGGGTTTTAAATCTGTCCCTATGCACTTAAACTGTGTGCTATAAATTAACTGTTTTTAAGCCATGCAAATACTTTTAAGATGTATTTATTAATGGCAATTTATGATTATAATTGTAACAGCATTAGGTATTATATCTATGTATACAAGGCAGGGCTGTTTTTCAGCAAATTGGATAATATTCATTGCATGATATTTTATATATTTTACATTTTGCTTAAATATTATGCTGTTTCCGCTAATTTATGGTAAAAGTGATGGTAAATCAGATTTATTTAACAAATGCTAGGATTTACCTTCACTAAAAATAAAGTGGAGTTTAAGTCATCATTTATTTAAAAAAGGGTGTTAAACTCACCCTAACTTTGCCACTGCACCTCTCACAGTACAGGGCTCTTCTACCAATGAGGTGATGTATGCACCTCTAAACAAATAAACGTGCTAGCATACACAACACTTACTTTTAGCTCCTTAACGACCAGCGTCATACCCTGTACAAAGCTCACCGTTAAGCCCTTAAGGACCAGCATCGTACCCTGTAGATTTTTAAAGCATTGTTGGTCCTGAGATTTTGAAAATCCAGTTCATAAAAAACATTTGAGTAAATGGAGGCTATGGGGCCCATTTATCTAGCTCCGTAAGGAGCTTGTGGGCCCGTGTTTCTGGCGAGTCTTCCGACTCGCCAGAAACACAAGTTATGGAGCAGCGGTGTAAAGACTGCTGCTCCATAACCCTGTGCGCCTGCTCTGATGAGGCGGACAGGAATCGCCGGAAATCAACCCGATCGAGTACGATCTGGTTGATTGACACCCCCTGCTGGCGGCGAGTCTGCAGGGGCGGCGTTGCACCAGCAGCTCACAAGAGCTGCTGGTGCAATGCTGAATACGGAGAGCGTATTGCTCTCCGCATTCAGCGATGTCTGTCGGACCTGATCCGCACTCAGGTCCGACAGACATATGATAAATAGGCCCCCATGTCTTTTCCAGTACTAATCTGTTTGTCAATTGAAGATCCTTCCCATTGCATAGCCTTTTTAAGTTAGTTATGGGGGATATTCACTTAGCGGTTTTAAAATTCGAATCTGTGTTATTTTTCATAAATCTCTATGAGGTACCTTTTATCTGACTCTTGAATATTTTTCTAACTTCTAGAGTCTAATAAATTTCCCTGGTTCAGAGGTCTAGATCTTATCCTGTTTAGTGTTTATGAACTTTAGTGATACCCAGCTAGATTATGAGTTTGGCGTTGAGTGAAAAAGCATCATTATGGCCCATAAAAATGCTTTTTCCATAAAGCTGCTATTACAAGTCTTGTCAGAATAGGTGTACCGCACACTTTTTTGGCCATCACGCAACGTCAGTACCGCACTTTAAGAAAAGTCACGCCGGTATTACGAGTTTTGCTGTGAGGCCAAAAAGTGAGCGGTACGGCCTAAAATGACAAGATCCATACCGCCATCTAAAGTCAGTAGTTATGAGTTTTACGTTACAATGCTGTAGCATAAAAGTCATAACTAAACTGTCACAAAGTACACTAACACCCATAAACTACATATTAACCCTTAAACCGAGGCCCTCCCGCATCACAAATACTATAATAAAATGATTAACGCCGCCATTTAAAAAATTTATTAAACCCTATTCCGTCGCTTCCCGACATCGTCGCCACTATAATAAACTTATTAACCCCTAAACTGCTGCCTTCCTGCATCACAAACACTATTTAAATATTATTAACCCCTAATCTGCTGTCCACCCACACCGCCGCTATAATAAACCTAATAACTCCTAACGTAACCCTAACACCCCCTAACTTTAACATAATTAAAATACAGCTAAACTAAAGTTACAATTATTAACTAAATAATACCTATTTAAAACTAAATACTCGCATGTAAAATAAAACCTAAGCTAGCTACAATATAACTAAGTTATATTGTAGCTAGCTTAGGTTTTATTTTTATTTCACAGGTAAGTTTGTATTTATTTATTTGTATTTAGACTAGTTAGTAAATAGTTATTAACTATTTACTGACTACCTAGTTAAAATAAATACAAACTTACCTGTGAAATAAAACCTAACCTGCCTTACACTAAAACCTAACCTTACAATAAAATAAATTAAATTAATACAATACATTTATCTAAATTACAAAAAAAAATAAACAGTAAATTACACAAAATAAAAAAGAAAATTATCAAAACTAAAAACGAATTACACCTAATCTAATAGCCCTATCAAAATAAAAAAGCTCCCCCAAAATAAAAAAAACCCTAGCCTACACTAAAGCATTGCCCCAAAGAAATCCGCTCTTTTACGTGTGAAAAAACCCCCCCCCAAAAAAACACCCGCCCAACAGTAAAACCCACCACCAACACAACCAAACCCCCCAAATAAAAACCTACCTAAATAAACCTAAGCTCCCCATTGCCTTGAAAAGGGCATTTGGATGGACATTGCCCTTAAAAGGGCATTTATCTCTTTTACTGTCCAAACCCTAAGCTAAAATTAAAACCCACCCAATAAACCCTTAAAAAAAACCTAACACTAACCCCCGACGATCCACTTACAGTTTTTGAAGACCGGACTCCAACCTCATCCAGTCGGCATCCAAGCGGGCAGAAGTCTTCATCCAGACGGCATCTTCTATCTTCATCCATGCGGAGCGGGTCCATCCAAGATGGCATCCCTTACATTCCCTTAAATCCTATTGGCTGTTGCAATCGGCCAATAGGATTGAGCTCAATCTTATTGGCTGATTGGATCAGCCAATAGGATGAAAGCTCAATCCTATTGGCTGATTGCAACAGCCAATAGGATTTTTTACCCTTTAATTCCTATTGGCTGATAGAATTCTATCAGCCAATCAGAATGTAAGGGACGCCATATTGGATGACGTACCTTAAAGGGAAGCTTCATTCTTCGTTGACCATCGGAAGAAGAGGATGCTCCGCGACGGATGACTTGAAGATGGACCCACTCCGCGCCGAATGGATGAAGATAGAAGATGCTATCTGGATGAGGACTTCTGCCCGCTTGGATGAAGACTTCTGCCGCCTGGATGAGGATGGATGTCCGGTCTTCGAAAACTGTAAGTGGATCGTCGGGGGTTAGTGTTAGGTTTTTTAAGGGTTTATTGGGTGGGTTTAATTTTTAGCTTAGGGTTTGGGCAGTAAAAGAGCTAAATGCCCTTTTAAGGGCAATGCCCATCCAAATGCCCTTTTCAGGGCAATGGGGAGCTTAGGTTTATTTAGGTAGGTTTTTATTTGGGGGGTTTGGTTGTGTGGGTGATGGGTTTTACTGTTGGGGGTTGTTTGTATTTTTTTTTATTTATTTTTTTATTCAATAGTTTTTATTGGTTTTTTAATTTCAAAACATTACATCAAAAAGAAATGGTTAATTTCAACAGGTGAAACATCTTTTAAATACAGTAGTATTTATCATCATTCAAAATCATAACTGTAAACATCTTCCATACATTGCAGGAAAAATAAAAGAAAAAGACATTAAGTTGAACACAAGAGACATCAAAATCATTGTTTACCATCATTTGATAAGATATTGTCCAGTACTGATACTCCTAGCCAAGGGGGGGGGGAAAGGGGGGGGAAGGGGAAGGAAAAGAAGAAGAAAGGGTAGAAGTAGAAATTTCATATAAGTGAGAAAGGGTCTGTAAAATCAGAAATACTGATGCACCTTTAGATATTCAGATTATAAAGGCCTTGTTCCCAGATAAAGTACATATCGGCAAAT
Source organism: Bombina bombina (assembly GCF_027579735.1). Lineage (NCBI taxonomy): Eukaryota > Metazoa > Chordata > Amphibia > Anura > Bombinatoridae > Bombina > Bombina bombina. The sequence goes on along the minus strand of NC_069502.1, from coordinate 844,852,133 downwards.
AACTCTCGTTTTCCCACATAGTAATAGTGTTGTTTTTCTAACTCTAGTATGTGTCTTACCTCATCCACCCACTGTGTGTGTGTCGGGGTCTTTTGGGTCTTCCACAGTCTGGGTATCAATCTCTTTGCACATGTCAACATCAGTTGGAGGAGCCTTGTGCGGTATATGCAATGTAAGTGTGGGAGAACATTGAGTAAGATGAGTTTCGGGTTCAGGGTGATGTCTAGACCCAAAATTTTATTAATGCATTGTTCTGTCCCACGCCAAAAGTCAGATAAAAGAGGACAGTCCCACCAGATATGAGTTATGGTACCTTGTCCTCCGCATCGTCTCCAACAGGATGATGGGGTAGTAGGGTAGATATATCTAAGTCGTTGGGGTGTCAGATACCATCGGGCGAGTATTTTATAGTTCGACTCAGATATTAACATCGAAGTAGAGGCGGAGTGTGTCCTTATAAAGCTATTTCTCCAGTCCTCATCCGTAAAATTTTCTGACAGTTCTGATTCCCATTTCCCAATGAAAGAAGGGCGTTGGTCTGGGAAAGAGTTTCGTAACAGTTTATAAGCTGTTGACAAGTGTGCTTTTTTAATATCAGAGTTAACACATAGTTTCTCAAATGTGGTCAGTGGTCTAAACACGTTAGATTTGTAAGTGTTGTCTGATAGTGCATGTCTTATCTGCATATAAGGGTACCAGCTATGGAAGGGTGAGCCTAATTCCTCTTGTAATTTTAGTCTATCTTTGATCCCTCCTGATTCTACCATGAGGGAAATCGGTAGGTTTTTTAAATGTTCTTCTGTGTGTGTGTGGGAAAAGGATGGGTCCTTCAAAAAAATCTGGTTGTGCAACAGAGGGGTAAGAGGCGATATTGGAGTGGAGATTCCTACATTATGGGTTATCACATAGTCCCAAACGTCTAAGGTAGCTTTAATGTATGTGTTTCGATATGCTTGCGGTGGTCTGTGAGCTTTGGGGAGCCATGCTATATCTCTCATAGGTTTAGCCCCCAGGAGAGAATTTTCGATTTGCACCCATAATGCAGAGTCGTCAGAGTGAGACCAGGAGATCACTCTGGTCAAGTGTGTTGCTCTATAGTAGTTTAGGAGATTGGGGGCGTTGAGTCCACCGTCTGCTTTAGACATATATAGTGTCTGTTGGGATACTCTAGGCTTCTTGTAGGACCAGATAAATGAATTAAACAAACTCTGTTGGGTTTTTAAGTATGAGACTGGCAGGGCCATCGGCAATGTCTGGAATAGGAATAGATATTTTGGAATTATCATCATTCTTATAGTATTAATTCTTCCCATCCATGACAGGTGACCTTCTAGTAATGTCTTTACCGAGTTTTGGAGGCAGATGTAATTATTTTGGAATAAGTCATAGTGATTATGTGGAATTATCAGTCCTAAGTATTTTAATTTATCAACAATCTGGAAAGATGTCTGTTGGTTAACAAAGTCTCTGTCACTTTGAGGTGAGTTCAGTAATATGATTCCGGACTTCTCCATATTAATGGAGAAGTTAGATACCTGTCCGTATTCGTTCAAGGTTTGTAACAAGGCAGGTAATGTAGTAGAGGGGGTCCAGAGGGTAAAGATCACGTCGTCAGCAAATAGTAAGCATTTTTGGTGTATCTGATTTAAGTGTATGCCTAATATTTCATTATTGTCTCTTATTTTAAAAGCCAGAATTTCGATGGTTATAGCAAATAAAAGTGGCGACAAGGGGCACCCCTGGCGGGTTCCATTAGTAATTGGGAAAGGGTGGGATAGAGTTCCATTGACTCGTACTCTAGCTTGAGGGTGAGAATATAGCGCTTGGATCCTATCTACAAAAGCCTCAGAAAATCCAAACCTCGACAGGGCCCCCCACATAAATTGCCAGCTGACCCTGTTGAAGGCTTTCTCAGCGTCCGTTGAGAGAAGCGTGAGAGGTGTTTTGTCATTGTGTGCAATCAATAGAGAGTGCAGAACTCTAATTGTATTATCCTTGGCTTCCCTGCCCCTGACAAACCCCACCTGGTCTGGATGTATAATCTTGGGTAGGATCAAATTGAGGCGGTTCGCCAGTATCTTAGCATATATCTTTATATCAATGTTCAAGAGTGATATGGGTCTATAGTTGCCCGCCAGGGTTCCCACCTTGCCTGCCTTCGGAATTACTGTGATTGTGGCCTCCAGTAAAGATTTAGAAAAAGTCTCTCCCTTGTCTATTGATGTAAATAATGTATATAAAGGAGGACATAGTTGCGGTTGAAGCAATTGATAAAATTTAGCCGATAGGCCATCTGGCCCGGGAGATTTCCCATTAGGGAGTGCTTTAATGGTATTCATTATTTCTAGGTTTGTTATGGGAGCCTCTAGTATGCGATTATCATCCTCTGATATTTTAGGGGTCTCTGTAGTGTGGAGGTAGTGTGCGATTTTATTGTTAACTTCTTGAGTGGTGCTGGGGTTAAGGTTGTATAGCTTAGAGTAATAGGATACAAATGTATCCGCTATTTCTTCATGTCTGCTGACCATTTTGCCAGAAGGATGTGAAATAGTTCTAATAAACTATTTATATTGTTGTCTTTTAAGTGACCTTGCTAGAAGGCGTCCAGCCTTGTTGCTGTCTGCATAGAATTTGGCTTTAGTGGTTAAGGCCCTTAGGTGTGCTCTTTGAATTAGAAATTTGTTTAGACTTTCTCTGGCTGATGTAAGGTCTGCAAGTTTTTGAGTCGAGGTCGGGTCATTCTTATGTATCCTATCTGCTGTGGTCAGGGTGTCAGTCAGGGATGTCATCTGAGCCCTCCTCATTTTCCGTAGCTTAGCCGTATGTTTTATAAGAAACCCCCTGATATAACACTTATATGTTTCCCAGTTGTTTCCTGCTGATGTATCTTCAGGTTTGTTATCAAGAAAAAATTCATACGTTGCCTTAGTCAGTTCATCTATTGCAGCTTGGTTCGTCAGAATGGTTTCATCCAGTCTCCAATTTAACGTATTTATTGGTTTAGCATGCCATTGGAAGGTGGATAAGACCATGCTGTGGTCCGACCATGAGGTATGCGATATTTTAGATTGGACTAGGTTGGTTAAGAGCGTCTGGCTACAAAATATGTAGTCTAGTCTGGAGTAGGAATGTTGTGGGTGGGAGAAGAATGTGTAGTCTTTCTGTGTGGGATGAGCTATTCTCCAAGTGTCAAACAGAGAGATAGAGTGAAGAGCAGCGCAATTAGCTTTCAATATTCTGTTGCTGAGATATGACTTCCCTGTGGAGTTATCTACGGAAGGGTGCATGGTAAAGTTAAGATCCCCTCCTAGTATAATTGGGCCTTTTGAGACATCCAAAATGGAGTTGATGATTGATTTATAGAACCTGGGGGTAGGTCTGTTAGGGGCATAGACATTGACCAAGGTAATTAAGGAACCATAGCACCGTCCCACCAAAATTAGCAGTCTTCCCTCTTTGTCTGAATGTTTCTGGATTAGTTCGAAGGGGACATTGCGTTTGATAGAAATACATACTCCATTTCTCCTGTTAAGTGTGGTCAGTCCACGGGTCATCATTACTTCTGGGATATTAACTCCTCCCCAACAGGAAGTGCAAGAGGATTCACCCAGCAGAGCTGCTATATAGCTCCTCCCCTCTACGTCACCTCCAGTCATTCTCTTGCACCCAACGAATAGATAGGATGTGTGAGAGGACTGTGGTGATTATACTTAGTTTTATACCTTCAATCAAAAGTTTGTTATTTTATAATAGCACCGGAGTGTGTTATTCCTTCTCTGGTAGAATTTGAAGAAGAATCTACCTGAGTTTTTTCTATGATTTTAGCCGGCGTAGTTAAGATCATATTGCTGTTTCTCGGCCATCTGAGGAGAGGTAAACTTCAGATCAGGGGACAGCGGGCAGATTAATCTGCAAGAGGTATGTAGCAGCTTATTATTTTCTGACAATGGAATTGATGAGAAAATTCTGCCATACCGATATAATGTAAACTCAGCCATTAAATGCAGTAGCAGCAACTGGTATCAGGCTGTCATGTATGTATATTTTACACTTCAGTATTCTGGGGAATGGCACTTCACTGGAATTATACTGTATGCATAAGACTTTAGCCTATTTTGCAGGGACTAGCAACAGGCTTTTTAATAACACTTAATTTATTTATGTTAAACGTTTTTTGCTGGCATGTAAAATCGTTTAATTTTCTGAGGTACTGGGTGAAAAAATGTTTTGGGCACTTTTTCCACTTGGCAGTCGTTTTTATTTAATTTATGACAGTTTACTGATCTCTCTCACTGTTGTGTATGAGGGGGAGGGGCCTTTTTTGGCGCTTTTGCTACGCATCAAAAAAATTCAGTCAGAAGTTTATTGTCTTCCCTGCATGATCCGGTTCATCTCTACAGAACTCAGGGGTCTTCAAAACTTGTTTTGAGGGAGGTAATCACTCACAGCAGAGCTGTGAGATTGTAGTTGACTGTGATAAAAAACGTTTATTTCTGTATTTTTTTTCTGCTATCAGGGTTAGTTATTCTTTGCTAATGGGAGCAATCCTTTGCTAAAAGTGTGTTTTTTACAAAGATTTGATGCTATAACTTTTCAGTTTATCAATTTTCAACTGTCATAACTTTTTCTGTGCTTCTTATAGGCACAGTACGTTTTCATATTATAGTAAATTACTTGTAAAGTATTTCCAAGTTGCTAGTTTATTTGCTAGTGTGTTAAACATGTCTGATTCAGAGGAAGATATCTGTGCTATATGTGCTAAAGCCAAAGTTGAGCCCAATAGAAATTTATGTACTAACTGTATTGATGCTACTTTAAATAAAAGTCAATCTGTACAAATTGAACATATTTCACCAAACAACGAGGGGAGAGTTATGCCGACTAACTCGCCTCACGTGTCAGTACCTGCATCTCCCGCTCGGGAGGTGCGTGATATTGTAGCGCCGAGTACATCTGGGCGGCCATTACAAATCACATTACAGGATATGGCTACTGTTATGACTGAAGTTTTGGCTAAATTACCAGAACTAAGAGGTAAGCGTGATCACTCTGGGGTGAGAACAGAGTGCGCTGATAATATTAGGGCCATGTCAGACACTGCGTCACAATTTGCAGAACATGAAGACGGAGAGCTTCATTCTGCGGGTGACGGTTCTGATCCAAACAGACTGGATTCAGATATTTCAAATTTTAAATTTAAACTGGAAAACCTCTGTGTATTACTAGGGGAGGTGTTAGCGGCTCTGAATGATTGTAACACAGTTGCAATACCAGAGAAATTGTGTAGGTTGGATAAATATTTTGCGGTACCGTCGAGTACTGACGTTTTTCCTATACCTAAGAGACTTACTGAAATTGTTACTAAGGAGTGGGATAGACCCGGTGTGCCGTTCTCACCCCCTCCAATATTTAGAAAGATGTTTCCAATAGACGCCACCACACGGGACTTATGGCAAACGGTCCCTAAGGTGGAGGGAGCAGTTTCTACTTTAGCTAAGCGTACCACTATCCCGGTGGAGGATAGCTGTGCCTTTTCAGATCCAATGGATAAAAAGTTAGAGGGTTACCTTAAGAAAATGTTTGTTCAACAAGGTTTTATACTGCAACCTCTTGCATGCATTGCGCCTGTCACGGCTGCAGCAGCATTTTGGTTTGAGTCTCTGGAAGAGACACTTGAATCAGCTCCATTAGATGAGATTACACACAAGCTTAAAGCCCTTAAGTTAGCTAACTCATTTATTTCGGATGCCGTAGTACATTTAACTAAACTTACGGCTAAGAATTCCGGATTCGCCATTCAGGCGCGCAGAGCACTGTGGCTAAAATCCTGGTCAGCTGATGTTACTTCTAAATCTAAATTGCTTAATATTCCTTTCAAAGGGCAGACCTTATTCGGGCCTGGGTTGAAAGAAATTATCGCTGACATTACAGGAGGTAAAGGCCATGCCCTGCCTCAAGACAGAGCCAAACCTAAGGCTAGACAGTCTAATTTTCGTTCCTTTCGTAATTTCAAAGCAGGAGCAGCATCAACTTCCTCTGCACCAAAACAGGAAGGAGCTGTTGCTCGCTACAGACAAGGCTGGAGACCTTACCAGTCCTGGAACAAGGGCAAGCAGGCCAGGAAACCTGCTGCTGCCCCTAAGACAGCATGAATCGAGGGCCCCCGATCCGGGAACGGATCTAGTGGGGGGCAGACTTTCTCTCTTCGCCCAGGCTTGGGCAAGAGATGTCCAGGATCCCTGGGCGTTAGAGATCATATCTCAGGGATACCTTCTGGACTTCAAATCCTCTCCCCCAAGAGGGAGATTTCATCTGTCAAGGTTGTCAACAAACCAAATAAAGAAAGAGGCGTTTCTACGCTGCGTACAAGATCTTTTATTAATGGGAGTGATCCATCCGGTTCCGCGGTCGGAACAAGGACAAGGGTTTTACTCAAATCTGTTTGTGGTTCCCAAAAAAGAGGGAACTTTCAGGCCAATCTTGGATTTAAAGATCCTAAACAAATTCCTAAGAGTTCCATCGTTCAAAATGGAAACTATTCGGACAATTTTACCCATGATCCAAAAGGGTCAGTACATGACCTCAGTGGATTTAAAGGATGCTTACCTTCACATACCGATTCACAAAGATCATTACCGGTATCTAAGGTTTGCCTTTCTAGACAGGCATTACCAGTTTGTAGCTCTTCCATTCGGATTGGCTACGGCTCCAAGAATCTTCACAAAGGTTCTGGGTGCTCTTCTGGCGGTACTAAGACCGCGAGGAATTTCGGTAGCTCCGTACCTAGACGACATTCTGATACAAGCTTCAAGCTTTCAAACTGCCAAGTCTCATACAGAGTTAGTACTGGCATTTCTAAGGTCGCATGGATGGAAGGTGAACGAAAAGAAGAGTTCTCTCTTTCCACTCACAAGAGTTCCCTTCTTGGGGACTCTTATAGATTCTGTAGAAATGAAGATTTACCTGACAGAAGACAGGTTAACAAAGCTTCAAAATGCATGCCGTGTCCTTCATTCCATTCAACACCCGTCAGTAGCTCAATGCATGGAGGTGATCGGCTTAATGGTAACGGCAATGGACATAGTACCCTTTGCACGCCTACATCTCAGACCGCTGCAATTGTGCATGCTAAGTCAGTGGAATGGGATTACTCAGACTTGTCCCCTACTCTGAATCTGGATCAAGAGACCAGAAATTCTCTTCTATGGTGGCTTTCTCGGCCACATCTGTCCAAGGGGATGCCATTCAGCAGACCGGACTGGACAATTATAACAACAGACGCCAGCCTACTAGGTTGGGGCGCTGTCTGGAATTCTCTGAAGGCTCAGGGACAATGGAATCAGGAGGAGAGTCTCCTACCAATAAACATTCTGGAATTGAGAGCAGTTCTCAATGCCCTTCTGGCTTGGCCCCAGTTAACAACTCGGGGGTTCATCAGGTTTCAGTCGGACAACATCACGACTGTAGCTTACATCAACCATCAGGGAGGGACAAGAAGCTCCCTAGCAATGATGGAAGTATCAAAGATAATTCGCTGGGCAGAGTCTCACTCTTGCCACCTGTCAGCAATCCACATCCCGGGAGTGGAGAACTGGGAGGCGGATTTCTTAAGTCGTCAGACTTTTCATCCGGGGGAGTGGGAACTTCATCCGGAGGTCTTTGCCCAAATACTTCGACGTTGGGGCAAACCAGAGATAGATCTCATGGCGTCTCGACAGAATGCCAAGCTGCCTCGTTACGGGTCCAGATCCAGGGATCCGGGAGCGGTTATGATAGATGCTTTGACAGCACCTTGGACCTTCGGGATGGCTTATGTGTTTCCACCCTTCCCGATGCTTCCTCGATTGATTGCCAGAATCAAACAGGAGAGAGCATCAGTGATTCTAATAGCGCCTGCATGGCCACGCAGGACTTGGTATGCAGATCTAGTGGACATGTCATCCTGTCCATCTTGGTCTCTACCTCTGAAACAGGACCTTCTGATCCAGGGTCCCTTCAAACATCAAAATCTAATTTCTCTGAAGCTGACTGCTTGGAAATTGAACGCTTGATTTTATCAAAACGTGGTTTTTCTGAGTCAGTTATTGATACCTTAATACAGGCTAGGAAGCCTGTTACCAGAAAGATTTACCATAAGATATGGCGCAAATACTTATATTGGTGCGAATCCAAGAGTTACTCATGGAGTAAGGTTAGGATTCCGAGGATATTGTCTTTTCTACAAGAAGGTTTAGAAAAGGGTTTATCCGCTAGTTCCTTAAAGGGACAGATTTCAGCTCTGTCCATTCTTTTACACAAACGTCTGTCAGAAGTTCCGGACGTTCAAGCTTTTTGTCAGGCTTTAGCTAGGATCAAGCCTGTGTTTAAAACTGTTGCTCCACCATGGAGTTTGAACTTAGTTCTTAATGTTTTACAGGGTGTTCCGTTTGAACCCCTTCATTCCATTGATATCAAGCTGTTATCTTGGAAAGTTCTATTTTTAATGGCGATTTCCTCGGCTCGAAGAGTCTCTGAGTTATCCGCTTTACATTGTGATTCTCCTTATCTGATTTTTCATTCAGACAAGGTAGTTCTGCGTACTAAACCTGGGTTCCTACCTAAGGTGGTCACTAACAGGAATATCAATCAAGAGATTGTGGTTCCATCTTTGTGTCCTAATCCTTCTTCGAAGAAGGAACGTCTGCTACACAATCTAGATGTAGTCCGTGCCCGAAATTTTATCTACAGGCAACTAAGGATTTTCGACAAACGTCTTCCCTGTTTGTCGTTTATTCTGGTCAGAGGAGAGGTCAAAAAGCTTCGGCTACCTCTCATTTTGGCTTCGTAGCATAATTCGGTTAGCCTATGAGACTGCTGGACAGCAGCCTCCTGAAAGAATTACAGCACATTCTACTAGAGCTGTGGCTTCCACTTGGGCCTTTAAGAATGAGGCTTCTGTTGAACAGATTTGCAAGGCTGCAACTTGGTCTTCTCTTCATACTTTTTCCAAATTTTACAAATTTGATACTTTTGCTTCTTCGGAGGCTGTTTTTGGGAGAAAGGTTCTTCAGGCAGTGGTTCCTTCCGTATAAAGAGCCTGCCTGTCCCTCCCGTCATCTGTGTACTTTAGCTTTGTTATTGGTATCCCAGAAGTAATGATGACCCGTGGACTGACCACACTACTCCTGTAGTGTGGTCAGTCCACGGCCCGCCCTGTTTTTTATGGCAGGTAAAAAAAAATTTGAATTATACTCCAGTCACCACTACACCCTTTTGGCTTCTCCTTTCTCGTTGGTCCTTGGTCGAATGACTGGAGGTGACGTAGAGGGGAGGAGCTATATAGCAGCTCTGCTGGGTGAATCCTCTTGCACTTCCTGTTGGGGAGGAGTTAATATCCCAGAAGTAATGATGACCCGTGGACTGACCACACTACAGGAGAAAGGAATTTATCAGGTAAGCATACATTTTGTTTTTTCTTACTTAACCCTGAACTAAAAAAGTGTTTATCAAAATAGCGCTCGGCCAAACGAGGTTCCCTTTGTCTCTTAAAGTGGGTTTCCTGAAGCATAATCACATCAATCCCCTTTTTATGGAAGTCAAAGTAAGCTATGGAGCGCTTTTCAGCGGATAGAAACCCCTTTACATTTTGGCTTGCTACAGAAATGGTATTCATTTCTGTTATGTAAGATCTATAGTCTAGTGTTTAGGTCGAGAAGGTCTCTCTTTTTAGTTGGTTACTGAGAAAGGACAAAGGGAAGCAGAAAAAGGGAAAAAGAGGGAGGAAAGGAAACTTGGAGGGGATCAAAGCAAAAGTACTAAACTGTAATTTGTGGACAAGTCTTAGTGTGTTTAAGTGTCTGTTACATTCACAGGCAGTAGTGTGGAAGTATATATAAATTCAATAACTTACAAACTTGAAAAACTTTCAATAGGTGAGGCAGGATGACAAGCCTAGTAGCTACTTTCATTGCATATCTTATATTCAGCACAACATGAATAAAACACTCAAAAAAAAAAAAAAAAAAAAAAAAAAGAAGAAAAAAAAAAAGACTTACTCAAGAAATAATTGTTATGCTTATGGATGGCAGTACTAACAATTCAGGCAAAATCATTCTTAGAAAATCAATAAATAATCAAATTGAACTTTTAGGTAAACTAGGTTAAGCATGTAACAAAAAATAAACATTACATTTCAGGAACTTTTGTGAAAATATAGTGGTGATCTAAATTCACAACTGTGTTTAAGCTACAAGGACATCAGAATAAACAACTAATACATTGTTACAATTGGATTGTATACAGTCCAGCAAAACATCTCCAAACAACATACTTGCCGCTTTCTACGGAGTGTCAGTCGGCTTCTGCTTACCAGTAGTTATAGTCCAAGTCCAAGCCCAAACATAAAAGAGCCCGCATTGTTAAACACACGGGACATAGCTTGCTGATTGGTGTAATACAGAGTTACCTGGTTCGGTCAACCAGGTTGTGACAGATCAGAGTCTGCCGGGCTGGTTTGCTTCCTCTTGAGGTAACTTGTGGATTTTGCTGGCCCAATTTTTCTCTGTGGTTTGGGGGCCATTTTCCCTAACAGGGAATTTTGAGGTGGTAGTTCTGAGTTTCCAATTGGGGCAGGAATCCCCAGCATTTGACAGAATTTGTCAGCGTCCAGTAGGTCTCGGCATTCAAATCTTTTCCCATTTTTTGTGGTAATCACTGAGGTGGGGAATCCCCATCTGTAAGGGATCTTGAGCTGCCTAAGGTGAAGTGTTAAGGCCGCAAATTCTCTCCTTTTTTGTAGTGTCCTTATGGATAAATCTTGGTAGATCTGTATACGGTAGCCTTGATAAGACACTGTTTGTTGTTTTCTGGATAAATTGTATATATCTTCACGGTGCTGGTAATTCTGGAATCTTACAATAATGTCTCTGGGTGGGGAGTCCTCATCAGGTTTGGGGCGTAGAGCCCTATGAGCCCTATCTAGAACAACATTTGTCAGATCCATATATTCTGACGCAGCCATTTCTGAGAAGAGACCCTGCAGATATTCACGTATTTCATTATTTTGCACTGTTTCAGGAATGCCCCGAAAACGCAGGTTTTGTCGTCTGGTGCGGTTTTCGAGGTCATCCAGTTTGTTCTCTATTTCTGTGAGATCTTGGTGTTGGTGCGAAACTTTAGTAGTCAGGTCCGCCATTTTCTGAGAGAATACGTATTCATGCTCCTCAAGTGAGTCGACTCTGTGGTTCAAATCTGAAATTTCTTTTTTCAGGTCAGCACATTCTTCTTTTATGCAAGTTTTGACCTGGTCTATTAAAGCTTTAATGGCCTTATAGGTAATAGGGGGATCGGTAGCTGTTTCCGGAGCTTCAGGCGTGGACCCTCTGGAAGTATCAGTGCTATCCTCTCTATCTTCTGGGGCAGAGGGGTGTGGGGGGGTCGTGCCATTCTTTTGTTTATTTTTATCTACTTGTTTGAAGAAGGTACTGACGGCCTCCTGCGATCTTTGGGACACTTTCTGTGGTTTGTCTGGTTTTCCCAACTTTCTTTGAGACATTTTCTCAATTAGGTGAATTGGCTAAATTAAAGAAGATTGAATTTACCACAATTAATTAATTAGGCCTCAATCCCCGGGGATTTTACTCACACAGAGTGATCACGGGAAAAGGAGAGAGGGTATGACCTGCTGACATTAAAGACAGCGGGAAAGGGAAGGGGATTGAGGCTAGGCTCTGCAGCACAGTTATACTAAGTGTCTTCTTATGGTCTTTCCCGTATGTTGTTTATACTTGGGGTCAGGTTGTGATATATCGCTGTCTGCTGTATTATAGGCAGATGGTAATGACCAAAACCGTGTCAATATGTGCTGATAGGTCTGCAAAAACAGTATAGTCTCCACGTAGTGAGGCTTGAGTTCAGGTCTAAGGGAGACAGTTCAGACTCTGGCAAGACTGCAAATATTTCTCTAAAGCACTGTCTCTTGAGCAAAGGCCATATGTTGACGGTTATATGAGTGAAATCAGTCCTCTATAATGCTAGTACTGAGCAATGGGAGTGCGCACAATCTACCAAGGACGTGTTAATATGTGTAGAATCCTGCTCCGGTTAATTATTAAGAGATCCTCTTTTCAAAAGGGTTATGTAGCATATCCTCTTTGCGATATGTTGTTATATGTTAGTAATCCACTTCATTATGGGGCTGTATAATCAGAAGCAGTATAATTCATGCCTTCTATGCAAAGTTATGAGTCCTCTCCGGCCTTCATATGTGTGTACTAACTTGCATCTTGACTGTGTACTGCTTTGTTTTCCCAGCCCACTGCCATCTATTTTAGTAGGAGAGAAAGTTTCCTTGCTATGCTTTATAAGCTTATTGTTATATCATCTGCATAAAATCTCCGTTATTTGCCAACTTCGCCCCTCTTGTCCCACAACTTAGATCATTTAGAGTCATGAAATTACTTCGATCTTGCAAGTTTGCTTACCGGTAGCTGAAACAGGTCTGCCCCTACTATCATGGCAGCCGTCACTTGCGCGCCGGAGCGGAGCCCCGACCCTCCGGTGCTGCGGCCTTCCGAAATGTCTTTGAGAAGCTTTCGCCTGCTGTAGATGTCTTCGGCTGTGTTGCTTCTCCTGGACTAAGTGTTATGACTCGATTCCTCGGCAAGAGGGGAGCTGGAGTCGTAGCTGAGCTCGGGTCCAGGGATCGCAAGTTAACTGCGTCACATGTATGGGTCCTCCGTGCTCCGCTGTATTGCAGATCTCTGTCAGGGTGGGTCAGTGTGGGTTTTGAAGGACATTTATGTAGTCCTGCGTTATTTCCAAAGCTGGTAACACCTCTACAGTTCAATAAAGTGCTGAATAGCGTGAGATATTTTTGGTAGCTCTCGGCTTGTTTTAAGAGCCCTAGTGTTTAGCGGCCATCTTTGTCGGTTGCTTGCTCCGCCTCCGTTTGTATTTTTTTTTATAGAGGTAAAAAAGCTGATTTCTTTGGGGCAATGCCCCGCAAAAGGCCCTTTTAAGGGCCATAGGCAGTTTAGTGTAGGCTAGGGTTTTTTTTTTTTATTTTGGGGGAGATTTTTTATTTTGATAGGGCTATTAGATTAGGAGTAATCCGTTTTTATTTTTGATAATTTTGTTTTTTATTTTGTGTAATTTAGTGTTTAATTTTTTTGTAATTTAGATAAATGTATTGTATTTTATTGTAATGTTAGGTTTTAGTGTAAGGTAGCTTAGGTTTTATTTTACAGGTAAGTTTTTTTTTTTTTTTTTTTTTTTTTTTTTTTAGCTAGGTATTTAGTTAATAGTTAATAACTATTTACTAACTAGTCTACCAAGTTAAAATAAATACAAACTTAGCTGTGAAATAAAAATAAAACCTAAGATAGCTACAATGTAACTATTAGTTATATTGTAGCTAGCTCAGGTTTTATTTTACAGGTAAGTATTTAGTATTAAATAGGAATTATTTAGATAATTGTAAGTTTTATTTAGATTTTTTTTAATTATATTTAAGTTAGGGGGTGTTAGGGTTAGGGTTTAATAGGTTTATTATAGCGGCATTGTGGGCAGACATCAGATTAGGGGTTAATAATATTTAAATAGTGTTTTTAATGCGGGAGGGCGGCGGTTTAGGGGTTAATAACTGTAATATAAGTGGTGGCGAGGTTAGGGGCAGCAGATTAGGGGTTAATAGTTTTATTTATGTGGCGGCGATGTTAAGGGCGGCAGATTAGTGGTTAATAGTTTTATGTAGGTGGCGGCGATGTTGGGGGCAGCAGATTAGGGGTGTTTAGACGTGGGGTTTATGTTAGGGTGTTAGGTTTGAAGGTAACTTTTTCTTTCCCCATAGACATCAATGGGGCTGCGTTACAGAATTTTTTTTCCACGATCGCAGGTGTTAGGATTTTTTTTGCGGGCTCCTCATTAAAGTCTATGGGGAAATCGTGCACGTCAATGTAGCGCTAGTATTTGGGTGAAGTATGGAGCTCAACGCAACCATATCGCCCGCACTAGCCGGGTTTTTTAAAACCTCTAATACCAGTGCTATGTAAGGTGAGCGGTGAAACTCGTAATCTGGCTCACAGTTAATTGCTGTTTGTAAGATACTGTTTTACTTCTGGAATTCTGGTTTTAAGAAGACAGTGTAGGTTTGGATGGTTTTTAGAGCAACTAGAATTGAAATATTATAACTTAGGTGCTATTGATAGAAGCATTTCTAATCTTACTGTGCACAATTTTGTGCTATCTCTAGTTATCATTCCTGATTCCTGCTCAAACATTTCAGGTTAGATATTTTATTTCCGATGGATAGGCAGGTAAATAGGGATTTTGTATCATTTAATCCCATTCTGTCATTTTTTTTTACATTTTACAGTGTTGTGGTACCAGGGGTACCCTCTTACCTGGGCACCGACAGGGGCTGGGCGGGTGCGGTGGTGGCACCCCCCCCCCCCCTGCGACTGTCATGGTGTTCTTGGATGACTGCGGGTGCACGACACGTTCCCGGAGCCTGACAGTCAGGGGGAATGTTCTGTGGTTACACCCTTTTCTCCCATAGGTGCTCAGGTAACTGCGGCACCTGCGTTACCTGAGCAAAGGGGGTGTTCTTGGCCCTTGCAGGGTTTAAAAACCCAGACAGCTCTCTCACTCATTGCTGAGTTATTCTGCTGGCTGATTCACAGAGACTAAGCACTTATCCTGTTTCCTTAACCTTGTATTCTGGATTTCCATGGCTTTTAAACTTTGGGTTGTTTTTTGATGTTGCTTCTTTGCTGCCTGCACTGACCACAGATATTCCTGACTTTGATTTCTGCTTCAGCCCTTGCCTGTTGTGACGCCTTGGACTTTTGTTTATTGTTCTCTGCCACTGGGTTCTGTTCCTGCTACTGGGAAGTTCCTCTTCCCGCTACATACAGTCATGGGGATAAAGATTATTTTACAGAAATTACATTTTTACTTTTCTTCTTCTGCAGTTAAAAGGACATGAAACCCAATTTTTTTTTCTTTCAGGATTTAGAAAGAACATGCCATTTTAACCAACTATTATCTCATTTTCTTCATTCTCTTGATATACTTTGCTGAAAAGCATATCTAGATAGACTCAGTAGCTGCTGATTGGTGGATTCACATAGATGCCTTGTGTGATTGGCTCACCCATGTGCATCACTATTTCTTCAACAAAGGATATCTTAAGAATGAAGACAATTAGATAATAGAAATAAATTGGAATGTTGTTTAAAATTGTATTCTCTATCTGAATCATGAAAGAAAAAATGTTGGGTTTAGTGTCCCTTTAACAATTGAAAGGGAAGAAAGCAGTTTTTATTAGGCCTTTATTGATCTTGCAATCCGGAGTTTGGCAGTAGTTCCTTTATTTCTGATCTTACAGAACATGTTTTTAGAATTAGTAATTCATCTGAATTACACAGTTTTTTCAATTTGATGATTTAATTAGTTGAATTTCATGTCTGTAGTATAAATCTTTTATTTTTTGTAATTAAGAATAAGAGGAAGACTTTATTCGGGTTTATTTTTGTGTTTCAGACACCTTTTCTGTAAGTGTAAGTTTTATCCAAGCTATTTCAGTTTTGATTATGATTTTCTGAGATTTTGAAAATCCAGTTGTTTGTAGTCCCAACTATTTCTGGTATAGTGGGCTCAAGGGTCCTTAAAGATTCAGTTCTTATTTTCATGTCTTGGCTTATATCCTATACAGTGGGGCAAAAAAGTATTTAGTCAGCCACCAATTGTGCAAGTTCTCCCACTTAAGAAGATGAGAGAGGCCTGTAATTTTCATCATAGGTATACCTCAACTATGAGAGACAAAATGTGGAAACAAATCCAGACAATCGCATTGTCTGATTTGGAAATAATTTATTTGCAAATTATGGTGGAAAATAAGTATTTGGTAAATATCAAAAGTTCATCTCAATACTTTGTTATATATCCTTTGTTGGCAATGACAGAGGTCAAACGTTTTCTGTAAGTCTTCACAAGGTTGTCACACACTGTTGCTGGTATGTTGGCCCATTCCTGCATGCAGATCTCCTCTAGAGCAGGGATGTTTTGGGGCTGTTGCTAGGCAACACGGACTTTCAACTCCCTCCAAAGGTTTTCTATGGGGTTGAGATCTGGAGACTGGCTAGGCCACTCCAGGACCTTGAAATGCTTCTTACGAAGCCACTCCTTCGTTGCCCGGGTGGTGTGTTTGGGATCATGTTCATGCTGAAAGACCCAGCCACGTTTCATCTTTAATGCCCTTGCTGATGGAAGGAGGTTTGCACTCAAAATCTCACGATACATGGCCCCATTCATTCTTTCATGTACATGGGATCAGTCGTCCTGTTCCCTTTGCAGAGAAACAGCCCCAAAGCATGATGTTGCCACCCCCATGCTTCACAGTAGGTATGGTGTTCTTTGGTTGCAACTCGGCATTCTCTCTCCTCCAAACACGACGAGTTGTGTTTCTACCAAACCGTTCTACTTTGGTTTCATCTGACCATATGACATTCTCCCAATCCGCTTCTGGATCATCCAAATGCTCTCTAGCATACTTCAGACGGGCCCGGACATGTACTGGCTTAAGCAGGGGGACACGTCTGGCACTGCAGGATCTGAGTCCCTGGCGGCGTAGTGTGTTACTGATGGTAGCCTTTGTTACGTTGGTCCCAGCTCTCTGCAGGTCATTCACTAGGTCCCCCCGTGTGGTTCTGGGATGTTTGCTCACTGTTCTTGTGATCATTTTGACCCCACGGGGTGAGATCTTGCGTGGAGCCCCAGATTGAGGGAGATTATCAGTGGTCTTGTATGTCTTCCATTTTCTAATTATTGCTCCCACAGTTGATTTCTTGACACCAAGCTGCTTGCCTATTGCAGATTCAGTCTTCCCAGCCTGGTGCAGGTCTACAATTTTTTGTTTCTGGTGTCCTTCGACAGCTCTTTGGTCTTCACCATAGTGGAGTTTGGAGTGTGACTGTTTGAGGTTGTGGACAGGTGTCTTTTATACTGATAACAAGTTAAAACAGGTGCCATTAATACAGGTAATGAGTGGAGGACAGAGGAGCCTCTTAAAGAAGAAGATACAGGTCTGTTAGAGCCAGAAATCTTGCTTGTTTGTAGGTGACCAAATACTTATTTTCCACCATAATATGCAAATAAATTCTTTCCAAATCAGACAATGTGATTGTCTGGATTTGTTTCCACATTTTGTCTCTCATAGTTGAGGTATACCTATGATGAAAATTACAGGCCTCTCTCATCTTCTTAAGTGTGAGAACTTGCACAATTGGTGGCTGACTAAATACTTTTTTGCCCCACTGTACTTACCATAGAATAATTGTACAGTCTGGGGACCTTCCTCATGATTTAGTAGCATTTATGGTAACGTCACTTTAACCACTCTGGGGTGTCTCTTACTGCTTAGACTATTCATTTCTATTGATCATCATGTCAGTTAGACGTATCCTAATTTTCAACTTATTTCTGTGCACTGTTCTAGACTTTTTGCCTAGAATTGTTTTGGACCTGCTCATACCCTTTTACCAGGTAAACGGGTATAAGGTCATCTGATATTGTCTGTCCATTTCAAATATTGGTAAGAAATTCAATTGATATACAAGATCATTATTTTGCTATCTTTCTATTGATAGAAAATTCTACTCTGAAGTTTATTATATTCAGCTGTTTCTTAAGGACTATTTCTTTAGTCTTTAGGTAGAAGGTGATCAAGTTTTGAATAGTCTTGAGATGTGATCTTATAAGAGCAGTCGCAGTGTCTTGTTCTTTGGAGATAAAGATTTTACTTTAAGGGATTTACTTAACAGTAGTTTGACGTATAATCATACATTTGTGGGGGCGTGTCCAAGCAGCATTCTGAATAGGACGCACACTCTGAGAGCTCTGAGCAGAAGTTCAGATAATCCGCCGATTATCGATATATAACAGCAAGATTGCAAATATATAACCCAAAGGTATTACAGCACAGTCACTTGTGACCCTAAATATATCCTTCTCGTTGTATGTATGACGCTGGGACTACAGATTGGAACTTAAAGGCCTAGAGCGGCGGCCCACTAATAGGCATTCACCTCCCCCCCGGGAAGAGCCGGGTTATCAGTGCTGCTGGGGATCCTGGCTTACTGAATCTCTTCACCTCCTAACATCGATTCAACCTTAACTGGGCAGAACACCAAGTTTGAACTGACACTATCATTCTAGCTGTGCACCAAGCAGACAATTAAGAGCTTCCCGCCTAACTGAGTCTTTTTTATAAAGGTGTCTGCTCCAACAGCTCTGAAAGAAAGCGGAGACAAAGGAAGAAATGGAGGCACTGACACAGATTGACTTATGTCTCGCAAACTTCGAGAGACTCATGATATCACTGATAGAGAGAGCTCCATTTGATAATCTTATGAGCAAATTATGTGCCACTAATATACAAACAAAAGTTACTGAGGATGATCGAATACTTGCCGGTCAAAATGGCGCTGTGCAGGCTGCACACACAGCAGACGCAATGTACCCTCAACAGAAGCCCTCTTTGAATAATCTCAGTGTTTTCTGGCCAGAAGAACCATCCCTTGTTGGGGAAATGATGTCGGAACACTTTGACTTACCTGGCAGCGGAGGCGGGCATGCGGATGGGCTCCCACGGGCAGGAGATCACCATGTGTCTATCGCAACACTAATTCAACTGGATCGCACTGGGGGTCCGCCTCGGTCCTCTCCCACAGACCAGAGGCTGGTGTTGAACGGACATAAAGAGGGACAAGGGGATCTCCCTAAGCAAATAAGAGGGCTCAGTCATCAGTCCCTTTTGCAGTATATTTCTCAGGCGGCTGGGGAACAGAAAGACCACAGAGGTGGGCAAATGGAACCGGACAGTCTGTGCGGCCTCACACGGCTTATGCTGTCTAGGGAACCGCACCGCGAAGACAGGTTAGCAAGACCCCTGCCTAGACATTCCCAAAAAAGTAACACTGATTACTCCAGACTCTGGACTTTACAACCAGTCTATTGCAGGGGACTGACATTGACTTAATTTATCTTTGGGGCCGTCAAATACCTATGATGAAAACTCCGGTAACCATATAAAGTTAAGGTGTTGACCTGTATTGTTGTGTGATGGTCATATAGTGTTTTTATCTTTTTTTTCTATTTTCGTTCAGTTTACACGTTAATCCCCAATGTTATAAAGTTTATGCAATGCTCATGGCGGTCTCCTTTTAGTGATAGCTCGTCTGTAGTGGTAATAAGACATACACTGAAAAGCACGATAAGGTATTCCCCTTATTTCTGTAGACCTTTTTTTTCGCGGCTCGCGGCCGGGGCCACGGGATGAGGGATGACAATATACCACTGCCCAAGGGGAAGATTTTGATCACTAGAGAAAAGTTGATGTTATAAATAGGCGGCCATTTGGCCAGCAGCATTTATACAAACAATAAGACACAATCTCCCTCCTCTCTTACACATATTCACAAATATTTAAAAAATAAATAAATAAGATTGGGGTAAGGTGGTATTACATCAAGATAAGACCAGTAGAGATGAGAAGTGTCATGTTTCAATATTCACTCTAAGAACAACTGTCTGCTCAGTTTTGGTCTTTAATTCAATTATGATCTTTTATTTTGTTAATTGTTTCGTTTGTTGTTTATATGTTTTATTCACATATATAACCCCCACATTGCCTATATACATATAGGGTCCAAGAGAGGCCCATTTCGATTGCAGAGGGCAAAATAGAGGTTTAATAACTAATGCTCATTGCCTTATTTTATCTGTTTCTTCTCTTATAATTTATTTTTATTTTTAATGCATAATAGATAACACTTGCACTATAATAATGTAGTAAAATGTGAGTATTACATAGCGACAGCTGTTGCATGGTTTTAACAATGTGAAATACCTTTTTGTAACACCTCTGCAGAATTCCATGTATTTTTGATATCTGCTGTAAAACCTCAAGTTATTTTAATAAAGCTCTTTGAAAATTAAAAAAAAAAAAAAAAAAAAAAAAAAAATCATACATTTGTTTCCTTCTAGGCTTGACATGTGCCGATCTGCTGTGGCTTAATTTTGTACAATTTTGTTTTACATGTAATCTTATGTTTGTATTTGTTTCCTACCCATCTTTTATTGTGTATTGCTTTATACTCTTTTCACTGGTAAGTATCACCAGGAAAGACCAAGATAACTAGAAATTAACTTCCAAATATAAGCAATTTCTATATCTTGGCTTATATCCCTGGTGGTAAGTTTTACGCAGGGATATAGGCCAACATATAGAAATTGCTTATATTTGGTTGTTAATTTCTAATTTTTTTTATATATATATATATATATATATATATATATATATATATATTGTGACAGAACCCAAGGCATAGTAATGGAAGGTGTCTATATTCCCTCAAAAGTGCTGCAGTGCGGGGTATGGTCTGACAACCCCAGGGAGAATTGTTATGTTTGTTTGCCACATAGAGAAAATATGTGATTTATTTCTGGGTCCCTGGGGTGGAGTATTTGGAGAGTAGGGTGGGCCAGTGCTCCACCCCGCAGTTTGCAGGTAGCACATTATGTCAAAAAGTCCAGTCCAGGAATTCTGTCTGACTCAGCTAGCTACTCACCTGCATATGGTAATTGACAGCAGGTGCTAATAAAATCCCCAGTCAGGGTTTGAGAGGTAGATTTTTGCCAGCAGTAAAGGAAAACTGCAAACACTCTCCTGAGAGACTGAGAGGAATTATATCTAAAGGACAAAGTTTGAAAGGTCTGTGCAATATTACTTTTGTGAAAAGCTACTTAGTGCAGACAGTTGTACTTGTTAGTAAGTGCTCAGTGGAGCAAGCCTCTTTTGTTTTGTTTATGTTTATTTTGCCTGTTTTTGCCAGACCTGATAATAAACAGACTGTATTTTATAAAGCTACAACCTTGTGTGGTGTTTCCAGCTTTGAGGACTGTGTGTTTCCAAGATCCCAGGTCACATATGGTGGAGAATGCGGGCAACACACTGATAGTCTGTTAAGGAAACAATACCACACTTAAAATGGAGGAAGTTGTAAAGGCTTTACTACAGGCTACGGCCTCACAGCAACAGGCCACTGCCACACAGCAGCAAGCTACTGCCAGCCAGCAAGAAAATATTGCAGTGCTACAAAAACTGGTATTAACACAAAGAGAGGAACAGCAGAATATCACACGTACCATGCAGCAGGAGATTCGAGGCCTATCTGAAAGACTGGGCAGGTGTGCTGCAGAAATTCCACACAGTTCTAAGACTCTGAGAGTGAGTAACTATTTGCAAAAGATGGTGGCTACAGATGATGTGGAGGCTTACCTGATGGCTTTTGAAAGGACAGCCGAAAGAGAAGGGTGGCCTGCGTCTGAATGGGCAAGTCTCCTTGCGCCATTTCTGAGTGGAGAACCTCAGAAGGCATATTATGATTTGGAGCCTGAGCAGGCCAGTGACTATAAAAAGCTAAAAACAGAAATCTTGGCCCGCCTGGGAGTAACGACAGCAGTAAGGGCCCAGCGATTTCACTCCTGGACTTACAGTCAAGACAAAGCCATGCGGTCACAGATGTTTGACTTGATACATCTTGCCAGGAAATGGCTACAGTCAGAGGTCAACTCAGCTAGTCACATTGTGGAACAGCTCGTGATGGACCGGTTCCTGCGAGGATTGCCTGTTTCCCTGCGGCGGTGGGTCAGCCAGAGTGAACCTAAAACTGCTGACGGTCTAGTTGCCCTGGTGGAACGCTATTTGACTGCTGGAGAGTTTCTACAAATCCCCAACCAGGAAAGACCTAGAACCTCGAAGATCCAGAGTCCCAGTAAATTGGGTAAGACTGTTCCGGGGAAAAGGGGGTATCGGGAGGAGCAGATGGGTTTTTACAACCCGAGAGACATTACAGCAAGGGACAAGAGTTTTGTGAGGCAGGAAGGGTCTACAATAGCCTCAAAGATGTTGTCTAATGCTAATATTAAATGTTTTCAATGTAAAGAGTATGGACATTTTGCAAAGGACTGCCCTGAGAATGATGTTGCTATGGAATGTAATGTTGGCAATATGAGAGACAATTATTCATTGTACTCTCGCTCAGTATATGTAATTACCAAAAATGATTGTTTAAATGGCCACCCTTGGTGCACTGTAAGGGTGGAGGGAAATGAAATTAAAGCTTTGCTGGACTCTGGTAGCATGGTTACGCTCATAGACAGGGGTCTGTTGAGAAATACTCCTATTGATAATTACCAGAACCTAGATATTGCTTGTGTCCATGGGGACATACACAAGTATCCAACTGCTAAAGTACTTATTGAAACTCAAAATGGCCCTATAAATCATAGAGTTTGTTTAGTGGATAAATTAGTCCATGAAATGATAATAGGCAGAGATTTTCCCCATTTTTTGAATCTATGGGATGCTGCTGAGGAAAATTCACCGGATTCAGTAGAGGGCGCTGTTTGTGACTTTCCCTTTTCTGATTTATTGTAAAGTCTGCAAGGGGGCACCAGTATATATTGGTAATAGTAGACTATGCTACACGTTACCCTGAGGCAATACCCATGCATACTACTTCAGCAAAAGCAATTGCTAAGGAGTTAATGTTAATGTTCAGCCGTGTTGGGATTCCCAAAGAAATATTAACAGACCAAGGCACTCCATTTATGTCGAGAATTACAAAGGAGTTGTGTAATCGTCTTCATATAAAGCATTTGAAAACATCCGTATATCACCCACAAACTGATGGTCTGGTAGAGCGATTTAATAAAACACTAAAGGCTATGCTCAAAAAAGTAATTGATAAAGATGGAAAAAACTGGGATTTCCTTTTGCCTTATTTAATGTTTTCCATCCGAGAGGTCCCTCAAGCTTCTACTGGGTTTTCGCCCTTTGAACTTTTGTATGGAAGACACCCCAGAGGGTTGCTAGACATAGCTAAGGAGACTTGGGAACAGGAGTCAACCCCTCACAGAAGTGTGATTGAACATATAACTCAGATGCAGGATCGGATGACAGCCATTATGCCCATAGTTAGAGAACACATGGAAAATGCCTAACAGAACCAGCAGAAGAGCTATAATAGAAATGCCAGGGTTCGTGTGTTTAATCCAGGAGATAGAGTACTAGTCCTGGTTCCCACTGTAGAGAACACATTTTTGGCAACATGGCATGGGCCATATGAAGTCATTGACAGAGTGGGGGAAGTAAATTACAAAGTAAGACAGCCTGGGAGGCGAAAGGAGGTACAGATTTACCATGTGAATTTACTTAAACCGTGGAAAGAAAGAGAAACACTTGTGGCTATAAAAACAGCAGACCTCCCTACAATGGAGGAGCATGAACCCGTAGTCAATATCTCAGAAACCCTGACTATCCACCAGAAGATGGAGGTAACAGACTTCATCAGATTAAATAAAGATGTTTTCTCCTCAGTCCCAGGAAGAACTACGATAATAGAGCATGACATTGTCACTGAACCCGGGAAAAAGGATAAATCTAAAGCCATATAGAATACCTGAAGCCCGGAGAGAAGCAATCAAATTGGAAGTAAAGAAAATGCTGGACCTTGGGGTAATTGAAGAATCCCAAAGTGACTGGAGTAGCCCAATTGTGCTTGTACCAAAGCCTGATGGCACAATCAGGTTTTGTAATGATTACCGGAAGCTGAATGCAATATCCAAGTTTGATGCATACCCCATGCCAAGGGTTGATGAACTTGTGGAGAGACTCGGGAGAGCCAGGTACCTTACCACATTGGATTTGACCAAGGGTTATTGGCAAGTGCCGCTTACAGGACGGGCAAAGGAAAAGACTGCCTTCTCTACTCCAGATGGGCTCTTCCAATACAAGGTGTTACCTTTTGGCCTACATGGTGCTCCAGCAACATTTCAAAGAATGATGGACCGGATCTTAAGGCCACATGCTCATTATGCTGCAGCTTACTTAGATGACGTGGTCATACATAGCGAAGATTGGGAGTCTCACTTGCCAAAAGTGCAAGCTGTCCTTAATTCCATAAGAAATGCCGGTCTGACAGCAAATCCGAGTAAATGTACCATTGGCTTGGAGGAGGCCAAGTATCTTGGCTATTCCATTGGAAGAGGAATAGTAAAGCCACAACTTGCTAAAGTTGAAGCCATAAGGAATTGGCCACGACCTATGACGAAGAAACAGGTCAGAACATTTCTTGGGCTTGTTGGCTACTACAGAAGGTTTATCTCCAACTTTGCTACTATAGCAGGTCCTTTAACTGACCTCACTAAAGCAAAAGCTCCAGTAATAGTGAAATGGTCCTCTGAAGCTGAACAGGCATTTCAAAATCTCAAGGAAGCCATCTGTAGACAACCAGTGTTAGTCACCCCTGATTTTTCAAAGGAGTTTGTTTTACAGACGGATGCCTCTGATGTAGGGCTTGGAGCAGTGCTTTCCCAGGAAAGTCAAAGTGAAGAGCACCCAATACTATACCTGAGCCGTAAACTTCAACCTAGAGAAAAGAACTATTCGATTGTTGAAAAGGAGTGTCTAGCAATTAAATGGGCTGTTGAAACTCTCAAATATTATTTGTTGGGCAGAAAATTTAGACTAGTTACTGATCATGCACCTCTCAAATGGATGAGTCAAAATAAGGATAATAATAGTAGAGTTACACGCTGGTTCCTTAGTTTGCAACCCTATCTTTTCTCAGTAGAACACAGGGCAGGAAGTAAACAGGGTAATGCTGATGGCCTTTCACGTATGCATACGCTTTTGGCCATGGTCGCTCACCCCACTAGGTCTGAGCTGGCGGGGAGGATGTGTGACAGAACCCAAGGCATAGTAATGGAAGGTGTCTATATTCCCTCAAAAGTCCTGCAGTGCGGAGTATGGTCTGACAACCCCAGGGAGAATTGTTATGTTTGTTTGCCACATAGAGAAAATATGTGATTTATTTCTGGGTCCCTGGGGTGGAGTATTTGGAGAGTAGGGTGGGCCAGTGCTCCACCCCGCAGTTTGCAGGTAGCACATTATGTCAAAAAGTCCAGTCCAGGAATTCTGTCTGACTCAGCTAGCTACTCACCTGCATATGGTAATTGACAGCAGGTGCTAATAAAATCCCCAGTCAGGGTTTGAGAGGTAGATTTTTGCCAGCAGTAAAGGAAAACTGCAAACACTCTCCTGAGAGACTGAGAGGAATTATATCTAAAGGACAAAGTTTGAAAGGTCTGTGCAATATTACTTTTGTGAAAAGCTACTTAGTGCAGACAGTTGTACTTGTTAGTAAGTGCTCAGTGGAGCAAGCCTCTTTTGTTTTGTTTATGTTTATTTTGCCTGTTTTTGCCAGACCTGATAATAAACAGACTGTATTTTATAAAGCTACAACCTTGTGTGGTGTTTCCAGCTTTGAGGACTGTGTGTTTCCAAGATCCCAGGTCACAATATATATATATATATATATATATATATATATATATATATATATATATATATATATATATATATATATATATATGTATATGTATGTGTGTGTGTGTACATACATACAAACAGCATCAATTTAATGTGTTGGGAAACAGTAACTCATAGACCACTTTTTATTACACAGATATCTGAGATTGAATCCATTGGATACAAGTAATACACCAGTATTGCTGCAATACAGTCTGCAGACTGACCCTTATTTTAGTTCTTTTTACAGACTTGCATTTTAGCCAATCAGTGCTTACTCCTATGTAACTTCATGTGCGTGAGCTCAATGTTATCTATATGACACACATTAACTAATGCACTCTAGTGGTGAAAAACTGTCAAAGTGCATTTAGATTAGAGGTGCTCTGAGGAGCCCAGAATCGCCAAGAAATAAGAGGTGGGAGGTAGTAGGGGGTAGGGGTTTAACCCTTGCAGCCCGGTATCCGTGACAGTCAACTCATTGGAGAAAACGCTGCGCCGTGGGCGACCAGAGGCGCTGTGTTAGCGATCTTCTTTCTTTACAAATAGGGTGAGTTTAATATCGTTTTTTACGAAACAATGAGAGAAACTAACGTTTATTTTTTGTTATGGTAAATCCTAGCGTTGGTTATACGCTTGGATTTACCATCACTTTAATACAGACTTAAGTTGATTTCTAAAACTGCTTGGTCTGTTGGAAAAAAACAAAACAAAAAAACATCATATAATTTTTGTGGGTCACTTACAGAAAGAAACAACTGGAATTGATATTTAAATACAAAGATGTACAAATGGTTAAAAACAGCTTAAGCACAGAGTGTCAGAGAAATGAATAGGTTAAAGATCTGTAATTAGTGACATAAAGTATGTATTGTTAGATAAGTTTGTGTTGATTTAGTTTTTGTTAAGCACTGTTTTCTGTTGGATTAATCAGTTTTATTCACTTTAATCCATTTGTTAACAATCATGAACTGTACATGAGACCCCCCTCTCTATGTTTAGGTTCCTGTTACTGTGAAGATCACGTACAATACACATCACTGCGTTTGCCAGTAAAGGAGACGCATTATAAGAATATCTGAAAAATTAAGTTGCTGAACAAGAAAATGTCTGGCAAGACCGAGAACCAAACCTCAGACCTTCCTGATGCACACAGAGGTAAGCAGGACGTCACATGCATGTCACATGGATTTGTCATTAGAATGGGATAATATTTACAGTAACCAACCAGAAACCTCAGTGATCTGCTCACCTTAAAGGGATATAACAGCCAGATGTGAGCTTGTGCTGTACAGAAGTTTATAAGCAGCATTTAAAAACCTTTACTCTTGTTAACAACACAATAAGCACCAGGTGATCACGGTCCGTGATAGTCTGTGCTTAAAGGGACAGTCAACAGCAGAATTTTTGTTGTTAAAAAAAAAAAAAAAAAAGATAATCCCTTTATTACCCATTCCCCAGTTTTGCATAACCAACACTGTTATAGAAATACACCTTTTACCTCTGTGTTTATCTTGTATCTATGCTTCTTCAAACTGCCCCCTTATTTTAGTTCTTTTGACAGACTTGCATTTTAGCCATGGTAACTTCACAAGGTTTTGGAAAACAGCACACCTGTCTCTTAGTTGAGGGGCACGGAATGTAGAACCTGCCACGTCCAAATTAAAATCTAGTAACAACAAAAGGGTATTCCAGCCTCCAAAGTTAGAAAGACCTTTATTGTTTCACATAGGGTCCAGAGAGCAAAACATACAACGTTTCAGGCCTGCTTTAGGCCCTTAGTCATGTATCAGTGGTCAAAATGCATTGATTAGAGGCAGTCTTCAAGGTCTAAGAAATTAGCATATGAATCTCCTAGGTTTCAACTAAGAATACCAAGTGAACAAAGCAAAATTGGTGATAAAATTAAATTGGAAAGTTGTTTAAAATTACATTCCCTATTTAAATCATAAAAGTTTTTTTTTTTTTGGACTTGACAGTCCCTTTAAAGGGAAATGAAAGTCAAAAGTAAACCTTTATGGTTCAGACAGAACATAGAATTGTAAGACACATTTAAATTCACTTTTATTATTAATTTTGTTGAGAAGAATATACACATACCCTCAGCAGCGGAAACAGTGAACTACTGGGAGCTAGCTGGTGATTGGTCGCTACACACATATGCCTCTTGTCATTAGCTCACCAGATGTGTTCAGCCAGCTCCCAGTAGTGCACTACTGCTCTGGACCTACAATAGCTATATGTTTTATCCCTTTGCAACAGTGCAATAATAAAAAGCTGTAACATATAAGAGCATTTTCTTTTTGTACTATTTATGCCCCCTTAAAGTGAATGTAAAGTCAGCCTCTCACGGGAATGCCACAGTAATCGTCACTGAAAAATAGATGAACTTTAATTCATCATTTTCAAAGAATTACTTAGTTTTTGCTTAAATTTACCTTTTTAGCTGCTCGTTTTCAGTAATGCTCATCCGCCCGCCATCTTTCCTGTTTGAGTGACAGATTATGATAATTGCTTTAGCCCAATCATTGCTTCTACCACAGGGGGACAAACCCCTTTTTTTATACGTCACTTGCTCCGAATGCGCATGCGGTAAAGCTGAAATCCTGTACTCAGTTTAGACGCGCGTTCACAGGTTGCGCATGCGCTATATAAAAACAGATTTTAATTCATTACAAGGCGATTTCGATAAATAAAAGTCTAAGGAGGTAAAAAATATGCCGTTGCGCTCTATGCCACGATAATATTCAATGAATGTATTCATTGAATACTATGTAGCTAGTCAATATTATCGCCTTTCAACGCATGCGCTGTTGATGAAGTCCACAGGAGCGCGCTTGGAGACTATGTATAGAGAACGCTCTATACGTTACACTGAGGAGAAGTAGGAAGTAGGGGCTGGGAGGAGTTGGGCTTGTAAACGGCAGCAAATTGGTGAGATAAATATATACATAGGCATTTATTTTTTTGAAAAAAAAAGTTACGGTTTATCTCATAGACACATTTGGAATAATAATGAGGCATAAAACCAATGGAAATTGACATTCACTTTAAATGTGGACTAATTGGTAGATAATCTCTGTGCACAGTGCACACATTGTACCCACTAATCACTGCTTCTGTTAGTGCGAAGATCAGTACCAGGTGCTTGCACGGGGTCTGATGTAATGTTAAAGGAACATGAAACCCAACGTTTTTCTTTTAGGATTCAGATACAGCATACGATTCTAAACACATTTTTAATTTACTTAAAATAATTTTCTTGGTATCCTTTGTTGAAAAGCAGAAAGGTAAGCTCAGGAGTCAGCAGCACTATAGGGCAGCAGTTCTGCAAAAATGTTATACATTAACAAGAGCAGTAGATGGCAGCACTTGCGCCTGCCATGTAGTGCACCCTACCTATAGTAAGTTAATTGGAAACATTTTTAAAATAGTGTGCTCTGTCTGAATCATACTACTCAGTTCAATATCTCTTTAATTAAAGGGACAGTTTACCCAAAAACTTTCTCTCCTTTAATTTGTTCTCTATTATTTATTTTACCTGTTGGAATATATTAAATTATTTACAAATAGTTCCTTAGCATTTATATTGGCATTTGAAATAGCTGATTTATCATGTAGCATCCCTTCCTATACTGATAGTTTATATACCTATAGGCTGTTGAGAAACTATTGGCTAGATTACGAGTCTTGTGTTAGGCCTAAAAAAGCAGCGTTGGCCGGTCCTAATGATGCTTTTTAACGCCCGCTGGTATTACGAGTCTTGCAGGTACAGGTGTACCGCTCACTTTTTTCGCCAGACTCGGAAATACCGCAAAAACTACCTATTAACCCATAAACCGAGGCCCTCCCACATCACAAACACTAAAATAAATTTTTTAACCCCTAATCTGCCGAACCGGACATCGCCGCCACTATAATAAATATATTAACCCCTAAACCGCTGCACTCCCGCATCGCAAACACTATTTAAATATTATTAACCCCTAATCTGCTGGCTCTAACATCGCTGACACCTACCTACATTTATTAACCCCTAATCTGCCGCCCCCAACGTCGCCGCCACTATAATAAAGATATTAACCCCTAAATAAAATTACTACAATTAACTAAATAATTCCTATTTAAAACTAAATACTTACCTATACAATAAACCCTAAGCTAGCTAAAATATAACTAATAGTTACATTGTAGCTAGCTTAGGGTTTATTTTTATTTTACAGGCAACTTTGTATTTATTTTAACTAGGTACAATAGTTATTAAATAGTTATTAACTATTTAATAACTACCATGTTAAAATAAAGACAAATTTACCTGTAAAATAAAACCTAACCTAAGTTACAATTACACCTAACACTACACTACAATTAAATTCATTACCTAAATTAAATACAATTAATTACAATTAAATAAAATTATCTAAAGTACAAAAAAACCCACACTAAATTATAGAAAATAATAAACAAATTACAAGATTTTTAAACTAATTACACCTAATCTAATCCCCCTAACAAAATAAAAAGCCCCCCCCAAAATAAAAAAAACCCTACCCTAAATTACAAATAGCCCTTAAAAGGGCCTTTTGCGGGGCATTGCCCCAAAGTAATCAGCTCTTTTACCTGAAAAAAAAATTACAATCCCCCCCCCCAACATTAAAACCCACACAACCAACCCTACTCTAAAACCCACCCAATCCCCCTTAAAAAAACTTAACACTAACCCCCTGAAGATCACCTTACCGGGAGACGTTTTCACCCAACCGGGCCGAAGTCCTCAACGAAGCCGGGAGAAGTGGTCCTCCAGATGGGCAGAAGTCTTCATCCAGACGGCATCTTCTATCTTCATTCATCCGGCGCGGAGCGGGTCCATCTTCAAGACATCCGACGCAAAGCATCCTCTTCTTCCGACGGCTAAACACAGAATGAAGGTTCCTTTAAATGACGTCATCCAAGATGGCGTCCCTTCAATTCTGATTGGCTGATAGAATTCTATCAGCGAATCGGAATTAAGGTAGAAAAAATCCTATTGGCTGATCCAATCAGCCAATAGGATTGAGCTGGCATTCTATCTGCTGTTTAGGTTAGGTTTAGGGGTTAATAACTTTATTATAGTGGTGGCGACGTTGGGGCAGCAGATTAGGGGTTAATAAATGTAGTTAGGTTGCGGCGACATTGGGGGCGGCAGATTAGGGGTTAATAAATATAATGTAGGTGTCAGCGATGTTGGGGGCAGCAGATTAGGGGTTTATACATATAATGTAGGTGGCGGCGGTGTCCGGAGCGGCAGATTAGGGGTTAATAATATAATGTAGGTGTCGGTGATGTCGGGGGCGGCAGATTAGGGGTTAAAAAGTGTAAGATTAGGGGTGTTTAGACTCGGGTTCATGTTAGGGTGTTAGGTGTAGACATAAATTTTATTTCCCCATAGGAATCAATGGGGCTGCGTTAGTTGCTAAACGCTGTTTTTTTGCAGGTGTTAGGTTTTTTTTCAGTCGGCTCTCCCCCATTGATTCCTATGGGGAAATCGTGCACAAGCACCAGCTCCCCGCTAACGTAAGCAGCGCTGGTATTGAGGTGAGATGTGGAGCAAAATTTTGCTCAACGCTCACTTTTTTGCGGTTAACGCCGGGTTTGTAAAAACCTGTAATACCAGCGCTGTCTGTAAGTGAGCGGTGAGCATAAACTGCTCGTTAGCACCGCACAGCTCAAAACGAAAAACTCGTAATCTAGCCGTATGTAAACAAAGCCAGCAGAAGAAATTACACTCTAAAATGTTCATGTTCAATTGTTCTATCTAAGAATTGTACAGAGATAAAAAAGGGAAGCATTTGAATGATAAGATATAAAGATCTGATCTATCAGCAAACCAAGCCTATTTAGATGGACTGTAGTTTCAAAGAGCAAATCCAGCTATTTATTTTCCAAAAAGACGCATAAATGAGCAATTTCACATACATTTTATACACTGCAGCTGGTATTACAAGTTATGGGAAATACAATTGGGGAAAAATAATTTTACAATGAACTGTCCATTTACTAAGTTAGTTTAATAAGGTTTATAGGCTTGGAGCTGTGTAGTTACTATAATGTGTATGTGATGTTTGTTGGTCACATACATGGAGCATTAAATAATGTGTTTAGTAAGGTTTATAGGCTTGGAGCTGTGTAGTTACTATAATGTGTATGTGATGTTTGTTGGTCACATACACGGAGCATTAAATAATGTGTTTAGTAAGGTTTATAGGCTTGGAGCTGTGTAGTTACTATAATGTGTATGTGGTGTTGGTCACATACAGGGAGCACTAAATCAGGGGTTTAATAAGGTTTATAGACACAGAGCTGTGTAGTTACTATAATGTGTATGTGGTGTTGTTGGTCACATAGAGGGAGCACTAAATCAGGAGTTTAATAAGGTTTAAAGGCACAGAGCTGTGTTGTTACTATAATGTGTATGTGGTGCTGTTGGTCACATAAAGGGAGCACTAAATCAGGGGTTTAATAAGGTTTACAGGCACAGAGCTGTGTAGTTACTATAATGTGTATGTGGTGTTGTTGGTCACATACGGGGAGCACTAAATCAGGGGTTTAATAAGGTTTATAGGCACAGAGCTGTGTAGTTACTATAATGTGTATGTGGTGTTGTTGGTCACATACGGGGAGCACTAAATCAAGGGTTTAATAAGGTTTATAGGCACAGAGCTGTGTAGTTACTATAATTGGTATGTGGTGTTGTTAGTCACATACATAGAGTACTAAATTAGTGGTAACACATTTTAGATCATCAAATGAGTAGTATATTTATTTCTGACAATTTCAATGTTATGTATATTTCCACTCCTCATATATCATGTGACAGCCATCAGCCAAACGCAAATGCATATACGTATATTCTGTGAATTTTTGCACATGCTCAATAGGAGCTGATGACTCAAAAATGTAAACATAAAAATACTTTGCATATTTTTGTTAATGGAAGTAAATTGGCAAGTTGTTTAAAATTGCCTGCTCTATCTGAATCATTAAAGAGTTTTGACTTGAGTGTCCCTTTAAGTTTGCTTCTTTACTGTTCTGGTCCCACTGCAGTTTTATTCTGTTATAGATGTAGCTGATTGCTATTTCATATGAGCACAAAGATATCCGTACCATTTAGCAATAAAGGGACATTAAAGTGCTGGACACAATGGTCACTACTCATCATGTTATTTGTTTTCCTTCTGTGCTGTGTTCTTATTTGAACCCTTTACAGGAAGCATTTTCATACTGGGCGCCGCCATCTTGGATCTCACGTATTCTCACTCCAGTGATGTTGTTTTTCTCACAGCTGTAACATGCGCCTCCGTTTAGCACACACAATACAGAGAATGAGATGTACATTTTCTGCAGTTTGTACACAAAGTTTAAAAGTTACAAAACACAAAGGCCATGTAAATAATATAGAGCGACGCAGCTGATGCAAAATGTAAACCTCATGCTCTGTGTTGTGATAACCTGAAGCGCATGATACATGTGTGACATCACTGATCTGTGAGTGTTCAGCACTTCTGTCACAGTGAGTGACAATATGTGA
The DNA here is from genome assembly GCF_027579735.1 of Bombina bombina. Classification (NCBI taxonomy): domain Eukaryota; kingdom Metazoa; phylum Chordata; class Amphibia; order Anura; family Bombinatoridae; genus Bombina; species Bombina bombina. The sequence goes on along the minus strand of NC_069502.1, from coordinate 844,819,152 downwards.
GCTCCAGGATGTATGAACATGTGACGCTTCCAGCACCTGTGAGGGGTGAAATAAGGGAACAACTCTGAATAAAGCAGTAGACACATCCATGGATAAAAAGTTACATGGTGAGTAGTGACCTTGATACTGTAGTTGTACCCAGCAGATTATGTTTAATCACATTTACCTGATGTTACAGTGTAACCACTTAAAGGGACATACAATCTAACATTTTCCTTTTATGATTTAGACAGAGCATGCCCTGTACATCGCTGGTCTTTCTTATGGGGGTTGTGTTATTAAAGGGACACTGAACCCAAATGTTTTCTTTCGTGATTCAGATAGAGCATGCAATTTTAAGCAACTTTCTAATTTACTCCTATTATCAAATGTTCTTCATTCTCTTGGTATCGTTATTTGAAATGCAAGAATGTAAGTTTTGATGCCGGCCCATTTTTGGTGAACAACCTGGGTTGTTCTTGCTGATTGGTGGATAAATTCACCCACCAATAAACAAGATAGCAAAAAACAAGGTAGCAAAAGAACAAAGAAAAATTAATAATAGGAGTAAAATAGAAAGTTGCTTAAAACTGCATGCTCTATCTGAATAACGGAAGAAAAAAAAAATTGGGTTTAGTGTCCCTTTAATAGCGTGATCTTGCTGCCAGCGTCAAGACTGCGCTATTTCCGGTGACGAGGAAGGAGGGTATAATAATATAATAGTACTATTAAAAACAAGAAAATCGTTAACGACCGACATAGATGGTACGTTGCTGTCATTAGGGGTTAAATAACTTTCCAATTTACTTCTATTATCATGTTTTCTTCTTGTTATCCTTTGTTGAAAAGCAGGAAGATAGTTTAGTGTTGTGCACGTGTCTACAATTTTGCAACAATGTTATACATTAGTAAGAGCACTAGATGGCAGCACTATTTCCTGTCATATAGTGCTTCAGGCATGTGCACACTACCTACCTAGGTATTTCTTCAACAAAGAATAACATGAGAACAAATTAAATTTGATAATAAAAGTAAATTGGAAACTTTTTAAAAATTGTATTCTTTATCTAAATCACGAAAGACAAATTTTGGGTTCCATGTCCCTTTAAACCCGAAAATGTCCATAAAATATCTGTTCATGATAACATGGAAAATCAAACTGATAATGTCTGTTGTGTGTAATGAAGCAGCTAAATCTGTTACTGGGACATAATAAAATAAAACTTTCACTATTCAGATACAGCGTGCAATTAAATGAAAAGGAAATTTATGCTTACCTGATAAATGTGTTTCTTTTACGATATGACGAGTCCACGGATTTCATCCTTACTTATGGGATATCGCCTCCTGGTCAGAGCTCCACAGCAGAGCTGCATATATAGCTCCTCCCTTCCCTCCCACTCCAGTCATTCGACCAAAGTTAGGAAGAGAAAGGAAAAGCCAAGGAGCAGAGGTGACTAAAGTTTGACAAGAATAAAGACCTGTCCTAGAAATTGACAGGGTGGGCCGTGGACTCGTCATATAAAAAGAAACAAATTTATCAGGTAAGCATAAATTTCCTTTTCTTTTACAAGATATAACGAGTCAACGGATTTCATTCTTACTTATGGGATACAATACCAAAGCTATAGGACACGGATGAAAGGGAGGGACAAGACAGGAACCTAAACGGAAGGCACCACTGCTTGAAGAACCTTTCTCCCAAAAACCGCCTCGGACGAGGCAAAAGTATCAAATTTGGAAAAAGTGTGAAGAGACGACCAAGTTGCAGCCTTGCAAATCTCTTCAACAGAAGCATCATTTTTGAATGCTTATGAGGAAGCCACAGCCCTAGTAGAGTGAGCCGTAATACGATCTGGAGGCTGCTGTCCAGCAGTCTCATATGCAACACAAATGATACTCTTCAGCCAAAAAGAAAGAGAGGTCGCCGTAGCTTTCTGACCCCTACGTCTTCCAGAAAAAAGAACAAACAATGAAGATGATTGACAAAACTCTTTAGTCGCCTGCAAGTAAAACTTCAGGGCACGGACCACGTCCAGGTTATGTAACAGACGCTCCTTCTTAGAAGAAGGATTGGGACACAAGGAAGGAACAACAATTTCCTGATTAATATTCTTATTAGAAACAACCTTAGGAAGGAAACCAGATTTGGTACGTAACTCCACCTTATCTGAATGGGAAATAAGATAAGGAGAATCACATTGTAAAGCTGAAAGCTCAGAAATTCATTGAGCAGAAGAAATAGCCACCAAAAATAAAACCTTCCAAGATAATAACTTAATATCTATGGAATGCATGGGTTCAAATGGAACCCCTTGAAGAACATTAAGAACTAAATTTAAACTCCAAGGAAGAGCAATTGGTCTAAACGCAGGCCTGATTCTAGTCAGAGCCTGACAAAAAGATTGAACATCCTGAACATCTGCCAGACGTTTGTGTAGCAAAATAGATAGAGCAGAAATCTGTCCCTTTAAGGAACTTGCTGACAACCCTTTCTCCAATCCTTCTTGGAGAAAGGATAAAATCCGAGGAATCCTAATCTTACTCCATGAGTAGCTCTTGGATTCGCACCAATAAAAGATATTTACGCCATATCTTATGGTAAATTTTTCTAGTAACAGGCTTACGTGCCTGAATCAAAGTATCATTGACCGAATCAGAGAACCCTCGCTTAGATAAAATCAAGCGTTCAATCTCCAAGCAGTCAGCTGTAGAGAACTTAGATCCGGATGATGGAAGGGTCCGTGAATGAGAAGATCCTGCCTCAATGGAAGCTTCCCTGGTGGCAGAGAGGACATGTCTACCAGATCAGCATGACAAGTCCTGCGAGGCCACGCAGGAGCGATGAGAATCACTGAAGCCCTCTCCTGTTTGATCCGAGCAATCACCCGGGGAAGGAGAGCAAACGGTGGGAATACATAAGGTATACATGCTAGGTTGAACGTCCAAGGCAATGCCAAGGCATCTATCAGTTCGGCCTGAGGATCCCTGGACCTGGATCCGTATCTTGGGAGCTTGGCATTCTTACGAGACGCCACCATCAGATCCAATTTCAGTCTGCCCCACCTAAGAATCAGGGTGGTAAAGACCTCCGGGTGGAGTTCCCACTCCCCCGGATGAAAAGTCGGTCTGCTCAAAAAATCCGCCTCCCAGTTGTCCACTCCTGGGATGTAAATTTCTGACAGATAACAAGAGTGAGCCTCCGCCCAGAGAATTATCTTGGAACTCCTTGTTCCTCCCTGATGATTGATGTAAGCCACAGTTGTGATGTTGTCTGACTGAAAGCGGATGAATTTGGCCGAAGCCAACTGAGGCCAAGCCTGAAGCGCATTGAATATTGCTCTCAATTCCAGAATATTGATTGGAAGAAGAGACTCTGACCGAGTCCACACACCCTGAGCCTTCAGGGAATTCCAGACTGCTCCCCATCCTATTAGGCTGGCGTCTGTTGTCACTTTCACCCATGAGGGTCTGCGGAAGCACGTCCCTTGGGACAGATGATCCTGCGACAACCACCAAAGAAGCGAGTTTCTTGTCTCCTGATCCAGATCTATCTGAGGAGACAAATCTGCATAATCTCCATTCCACTGTCTGAGCATGCTCAGTTGTAGAGGTCTGAGATGAAACCGAGCAAACGGAATGATGTCCATTGCCGCCACCATTAAACCAATTACCTCCATGCACTGAGCCACTGAAGGCCGAGGATTGGACTGAAGGGTTCAGCATGTATTCAGAATCTTTAACTTTCTGACTTCCGTCAAGAAAATTTTCATGGATACGGAATCTATCAGAGTTCCTAGAAAAGGAACCCTTGTTTGTGGAATTAGTGAACTTTTTTTCTAGATTCACCTTCCACCCATGAGTCCTTAGAAAGGACAGAACCATGTCGGTATGAGACTTTGTCAAACGGTAAGACGACGCCTGGATTAGAATATCGTCCAGATAAGGCGCCACTGCAATGCTCCGCGGTCTGAGAACCGCTAGCAAAGACCCTAGAACCTTGGTGAAGATCCTGGGTGCCGTGGCTAACACGAAGGGAAGAGCCACGAACTGAAAATGCTCGTCCAGGAAGGCAAACCTTAGAAACTGGTGATGATCTTTGTGGATAGGAATATGAAGATATGCATCCTTTAAGTAGTCATATATTGACCCTCCTGGATCAAAGGAAGAATTGTCTGAATAGTCTCCATCTTGAAGGATGGAACTCTGAGAAATTTGTTTAGACTCTTGAGGTCTAAAATGGGTCGGAACGTTCCCTCTTTTTTGGGAACCACAAACAGATTTGAGTAAAACCCCTGCCCCTGTTCCTGTATTGGAACGGGACAAATTACTCCCATAGTGGAGAGGTCTTTTACACAACGTAAGAACGCCTCTCTCTTTATCTGGTCTACAGACAATTGTGAAAGAAGAAACCTCCCTCTTGGGAGAGAATTTCTGAATTCCAGTCGATACCCTTGGGACACGATTTCCAGTGTCCAGGGATCCTGAACGTCTCTTATACAAGCCTGGACAAAGAGAGAAAGTCTGCCCCCTACTAGATCCAGTCCCGGATCGGGGGCTGCCCCTTCATGCTGTCTTGGTAGCAGCAGCGGGCTTCTTGGGTTGTTTACCCTTGTTCCAAGCCTGGTTGGGCCTCCAAATGGACTTGGCTTGTGCAAAGTTCCCTTCCTGTTTAGCAGAAGAAGAAGAAGGGACTCCCTTGAAATTCTGAAAGGAACGAAAATTATTCAGTTTACCCCTTTGTTTAGCTGCTTTATCCTGAGGTAGGAGATGACCCTTACCTCCCGTAATGTCAGAAATGACCTCTTTCAAGTCAGGCCTGAATAGGGTCTTGCCTTTGAAAGGAATAGCCAAAAGCTTTGATTTAGAGGATACATCAGCAGACCAAGATTTTAACCATAAAGCTCTACGTGCTAAAATGGCAAATCCTGCATTCTTAGCCGCCAACTTGGCAATCTGAAAGGCGGCATCTTTAATAAAAGAATTAGCCAGCTTAAGGGCCTTAATTCTGTCCAGAATTTCCTCTAAAGGAGTCTCAGTCTTAAGAGACTCCGCTAAGGCGTCAAACCAAAAGGCAGCCGCAGTTGTAACTGGTACAATACAAGCCATCGGTTGTAATAGAAAACCCTGGTGAATAAATAGCTTCTTTAGAAGATCCTCCAATTTTTTATCCATAGGATATTTGAAAGCACAACTGTCCTCAATAGGAATGGTTGTATGCTTAGCCAGGGTAGATATAGCTCCCTCCACCTTAGGGACTGTTTGCCAAGAATCCCGAACAGTGTCAGCTATAGGATACATTTTCTTGTAATTAGGAGAGGGTGAGAACTGGATACCCGGTCTTTCCCATTCCCTCGTAATAATTTACGAAATTCTCTTAGGAACCGGAAACACATCAGAATAAGCAGGGACGTCTAAATATCTGTCCATTTTACACAATTTCTCTGGTGGTACCACTATAGAGTCACAGTCATCCAGAGTCGCTAAAACCTCCCGAAGTAACAGGCGGAGATGTTCAAGCTTAAATCTAAAGGACATGACGTCCGAATCAGTCTGAGGTAACACACTCCCCGAGTCGGAGAGTTCCCCCTCAGACAGAATTTCCCTACCCCCAACTCAGATCACTGGGAGGGTACATCAGAAATAGCCATGAAGGCGTCAGAAGTTGCAGGAACCGCATGGGTCTCAGTCCTGCTACGTTTGCCCTGTAACACTGGCAACTTAGATAAAACTTCTGTGAGAGTGGATGACATAACTGCAGCCATATCCTGCAAAGTGAAAGAAGTAGACGCTGTTGAGGAACACGGCGTCGTTTGCATGGGCGTTAAAGGCTGTGGCGCTTGGGGAGAAAGTAGCGGCATACCATGAGTCTCATTGGTCTGAGAACCTTCTCCAGGCATATCTTTATCAATAAATATTTTCTCTTTACACTGTAAGGCTCTCTCTATACAACTGTCACATAAGGTAACAGGGGGTTCCACAATGGCATCCAAACACATAGGACAGGTAGTTTGTTCAAGGCCATCCATAATGATAACGTAAACAAACCACCAACTTGGTGAAATCACAGAAAAAATCTGTTGTACTATATCTTTAAAAACAGCAATCATACACTTTAATAATAAAATATTGTGTAAAGGATTTAACTGCAATGGTAATCCGGAATAAAATTAAAAAAAACTAATGCAAAGCGCGTTATAAGTTTTCTACTGCTTTAGGCAGAGGGCAATATCACATTTGTATAATAGGGCAATTTCACATTTGCACGAAGTTACAAAGGTTTACTAATTTACTCTTGCAAACTCCACAGGCTCCTACCTGCCTCCTGACCGCAGAAAAACACTGCCACACTGAACACCTAAGTCGCTTGTAATTCCCACAAGCGGACTTATGGGCCTAGTAAACACTGTCGGAACAGAGAGAGCTGCGCTACCAGAGAGCGCAAAAGCAAGTCCCGCCCTTCGTGGGAGTAACCGTCAAGCACAAAAGACCGCCAAGAACCGTAACACTAAAAATACACAGCCATCCCCAGCGTCAGCCCCGTAATAAATGTATACACAAGTGTTTCCCAGCTCTTCTAGCCCTTAAATGTACTAGACTGTCTGGCAACAGTGTATGCTTCAATAAACAACGTCCAGTATTTCTATCCGGTCTGCACCCTTAGATTATCTGGCCACATAAAATAGTTCACTATGCATACACACCCCAGTGCTATCAAGTTATGCAAACTGCCCTAATGTCTGGGGAAAGAATAAAGGGAGATCTCTCCCAGTATATCAAAGTCAGTACAGTTAGTCTGAGTATAAGTATGTCCCAGATAAAAAAAACCTGCACTTACCTCTGTGCTGAAGATACAGCACGATAACTTCACAGTATCAAGAGGTCCCATTTCATCCTCCTGAGGTCCTGTGAAAGAGCAGGGTCATGGTTACAAGCTCACCAGACCATGGACAGAAAATGCAGAACATATGGGAGGCACAGTGGATACAGAAATCCCCCAGTTCCCATAGTCTGTAAGACTATTCAGAAGCTGCTCTGTAGTAAAAAAACAGCACACATCGGTACCGTTTGAAGATAAAAAAAAACTCTTGATTGAAGAATCTAAACTAACACCTCACTTTACTTCTTCCTATCACTAACACAGGCAAAGAGAATGACTGGAGTGGGAGGGAAGGGAGGAGCTATATATGCAGCTCTGCTGTGTAGCTCTTTGCCTCCTCCTGCTGACCAGGAGGCGATATCCCATAAGTAAAGATGAAATCCGTGGACTAAGCATATACATTAAATATATATAAGTTCAGTATGGCCTAGCACTCTCGACAACCGTTATTGTACTGGGGTGCACTACAAATATGTAAATATAACAAAAAATAGAAGCCACTTACCGGATTTAACAAGGGGTGAAAACACTTTATTCAATCAACTTAACCAAACCTTAAGCAAGGATTTAAATACCCTCTTACCTCATTAACAATCAACCCACATGTGAAGTCCAGCAGGTGCGTGGCCCAGTGCGCGTGTCATCAGACAGCGTCCGTTGCCTAGCAACCTGCCAGCATTTGTCTATAACCATTAACATGTAATTTTAGACATAACTAACACCTGTGCTACGAAACTTTACTTAAAAACAAATACTAAATATATACCATGAAGATCATTGTTAAACAAAACACAAAAAACAGTTTAGTATACTCACAAGTTTTAAAGGGACAGACAACTACAAAATTGTTATTGTTTAAAAACAATTTATTACCATTCTACAGTTTTGCATAACCAACACTGTTAAATAAATACAACTTTTACCTCTGTGATTACCTTGTATCTAAGCCTCTGCAGACTTCCTCCTTATCTCATGCTTTTTGCAGACTTGCATGTTAGCCAATCAGTGCTGACTCTTAAATAACTCCACAGGAGCGAGCACATTGTTATCTACATGACATGCATTACCTAGTACTGTCTAGCTGTGAACAACTATAAAAAGGTACTGAGATAAGAGGTGGCCCGCAGGGGCTTAGAAACAGATATTTAGAGGTTTAGGGATCAATTTATCAAGCTCCGTTCTGTTTCCGGCGAGCCTGAAAGACCGCTGCTCCATAACCTATCCGCCTGCTCTGAGGCGGCGGACAGAAATCAATACGATCGGGTTGATTGACACCCCCTGCTAGCGGCCACAAATCTGCAAGGGGCGGCATTGCACCAGCAGTTCACAAGAACAAGCATATCCTGTCGGCATTTATCGATGTGCAGCGGACATAAATAGACCCCTTAGAGTAGACTGTCTCTTTAACAACATATGCTTTATTATGCCACTGTGTGCAGTCACAACAAACAAACAGAAGTTGTGGCCTTTATAAGTTGCAGCCTTAATAGTTTACAAGATTTAGTAGAACACTCTGTTTAAATAAAGTGACCCTTCTACTGTGCCTAAAGCTGTAAATCGCTCCCCAGTAATTCAAGTAAGCACAAAGCATCCCATCAGCTCCCAAGTGACCTCCTGCTCTGGCCTAGCGCCATTAGTACTTAAAGTAAATTAACCCCGTTGCTGCCAGTAAGTGCTGCAAGTTATCACACAGTAGTACATTCTGAGAGAGTCTGTCGGGGCTGTGCACACAGTTACTTACTGCTCTCCCTTGTAGATAACTGTCTGGTTTATAAGTTCAGATAACAAAATGAGTGTAACCCTTGTATAGTTCATGTTGTATTTTTAGACTGGAATTTAGTGGATCTTAAAGGCCTTAAAGTGAAGTATAAAATACTTCATGCTGAAAGTTACTTTATTTGTCTGTAGCGTTTAACAAACGCTAGGATTTACTATCACTTTAAGCTAAAAAAGTAAAATACTTGGAAAGTACCAGTGTGCATATTTAGTGCAATTTTCTGGGAAATGCACAAACTGTATTATAGTAAACTTATAAAACTAGATCATGTGATATAAAAACTGAATCTGCTTTATTTGTACAGATGAAGATAACGCTGATATAGTGAAAGTTGAGATAACAGAAGATCTGTGTGTGAGGCGTCAGATTGGAGCCACAGATGAGGAAACCAGTAACAGCCCACGTGAGTATGCATGTGTGTTGTGTGTGAGGGATGTCGGTTGCAGGTAAGTATGCATGTATGTTGTTGTGAGGCACCAGGATAACAAGTGAGTGTGCTCATATATTTTGTCTGAGGGATGCAGGTTACAGGTGAGTGTGCATGTGTTTCTTCTGTTAAGTGTGATCAGTCCACGGGTCATCATTACTTCTGGGATATTACTCCTCCCCAACAGGAAGTGCAAGAGGATTCACCCAGCAGAGCTGCATATAGCTCCTCCCCTCTACGTCACTCCCAGTCATTCTCTTGCACCCAACGACTAGATAGGATGTGTGAGAGGACTATGGTGATTATACTTAGTTTTATATCTTCAATCAAAAGTTTGTTATTTTAAAATAGCACCGGAGTGTGTTATTACCTCTCTGGCAGAGTTTGAAGAAGAATCTACCAGAGTTTTGCTATGATTTTAGCCGGAGTAGTTAAGATCATATTGCTGTTCTCGGCCATCTGAGGAGTGAGGTAAACTTCAGATCAGGGGACAGCGGGCAGATGAATCTGCATAGAGGTATGTAGCAGTTTTTATTTTCTGACAATGGAATTGATGAGAAAATCCTGCCATACCGATATAATGTCATGTATGTATACTTTACACTTCAGTATTCTGGGGAATGGTACTTCACTAGAATTACACTGTAAGAAATACATAAAGCTGTTTAATAACTAGAGATTATGTTTAACGTTTTTGCTGGAATGTAAAATCGTTTTCATTTGCTGAGGTACTGTGTGAATAAATGTTTGGGCACTATTTTTCCACTTGGCAGTTGCTTAATCTGTTTTTCTGACAGTTTCTGTTCTCCCTCACTGCTGTGTGTGAGGGGGAGGGGCCGTTTTTTGGCGCTTTTTCTATGCATCAAATATTTCAGTCAGCAACTCATTGTATTCCCTGCATGATCCGGTTCATCTCTACAGAGCTCAGGGGTCTTCAAAACTTATTTTGAGGGAGGTAATTTCTCTCAGCAGAGCTGTGAGAATTATAGTTTGACTGAGATAAAAAACGTTTATTCTGTAATTTGTTTCCTGCTTTCAGAATTTGTTATCTTTGCTAATGGGATTAAACCTTTGCTAAAGTTGTGTTGTTTACAAGGATTGAGGCTATAACTGTTTCAATTTATTAATTTTCAACTGTCATAGATCTTCTGTGCTTCTTAAAGGCACAGTACATTTTAATATTATTCTAATTGAATTGTATTTCCAAGTTGCAAGTTTATTTGCTAGTGTGTTAAACATGTCTGATTCAGAGGATGATACCTGTGTCATTTGTTGCAATGCCAAAGTGGAGCCCAATAGAAATTTATGTACTAACTGTATTGATGCTACTTTAAATAAAAGTCAATCTGTACAAATTGAACAAATTTCACCAAACAACGAGGGGAGAGTTATGCCGACTAACTCGCCTCACGTGTCAGTACCTACATCTCCCGCTCAGAGGGAGGTGCGTGATATTGTAGCGCCGAGTACATCTGGGCGGCCATTACAAATCACATTACAGGATATGGCTACTGTTATGACTGAGGTTTTGGCTAAATTACCAGAACTAAGAGGTAAGCGTGATCACTCTGGGGTGAGAACAGAGTGCGCTGATAATATTAGGGCCATGTCAGACACTGCGTCACAGGTGGCAGAACATGAGGACGGAGAACTTCATTCTGTGGGTGACGGTTCTGATCCAAACAGACTGGATTCAGATATTTCAAATTTTAAATTTAAACTGGAAAACCTCCGTGTATTACTAGGGGAGGTGTTAGCGGCTCTGAATGATTGTAACACAGTTGCAATACCAGAGAAAATGTGTAGGTTGGGTAAATATTTTGCGGTACCGACGAGTACTGAGGTTTTTCCTATACCTAAGAGACTTACTGAAATTGTTACTAAGGAGTGGGATAGACCCGGTGTGCCGTTCTCACCCCCTCCGATATTTAGAAAAATGTTTCCAATAGACGCCACCACAAGGGACTTATGGCAAACGGTCCCTAAGGTGGAGGGAGCAGTTTCTACCTTAGCTAAGCGTACCACTATCCCGGTGGAGGATAGCTGTGCTTTTTCAGATCCAATGGATAAAAAATTAGAGGGTTACCTTAAGAAAATGTTTGTTCAACAAGGTTTTATATTGCAACCCCTTGCATGCATTGCGCCGATCACGGCTGCAGCGGCATTCTGGATTGAGTCTCTGGAAGAGAACATTGGTTCAGCTACTCTGGACGACATTACGGACAGGCTTAGAGTCCTTAAACTAGCTAATTCATTCATTTCGGAGGCCATAGTACATCTTACTAAACTTACGGCGAAGAATTCAGGATTCGCCATTCAGGCACGCAGGGCGCTGTGGCTAAAATCCTGGTCAGCTGATGTTACTTCTAAGTCTAAATTGCTTAATATACCTTTCAAAGGGCAGACCTTATTCGGGCCCGGGTTGAAAGAGATTATCGCTGACATTACAGGAGGTAAAGGCCATGCCCTGCCTCAGGACAAAGCCAAGACTAGACAGTCTAATTTTCGTTCCTTTCGTAATTTCAAAGCAGGAGCAGCATCAACTTCCTCTGCACCAAAACAGGAAGGAGCTGTTGCTCGCTACAGACAAGGCTGGAAACCTAACCAGTCCTGGAACAAGGGCAAGCAGACCAGGAAACCTGCTGCTGCCCCTAAGACAGCATGAATTGAGGGCCCCCGATCCGGGATCGGATCTAGTGGGGGGCAGACTTTCTCTCTTCGCCCAGGCTTGGGCAAGAGATGTTCAGGATCCCTGGGCGCTAGAGATAATATCTCAGGGATACCTTCTGGACTTCAAATACTCTCCTCCAAGAGAGAGATTTCATCTGTCAAGATTGTCAACAATCCAGACAAAGAAAGAGGCGTTTCTACGCTGCGTACAAGAGCTCTTGTTAATGGGAGTAATCCATCCAGTTCCACGATCGGAACAGGGACAGGGGTTTTACTCAAATCTGTTTGTGGTTCCCAAAAAAGAGGGAACTTTCAGACCAATCCTGGACTTAAAGATCCTAAACAAATTCCTAAGAGTTCCATCGTTCAAGATGGAGACTATTCGGACAATTTTACCTATGATCCAAGAGGGTTAATACATGACCACTGTAGATTTAAAAGATGCTTACCTTCACATACCGATTCACAAAGATCATTATTGGTACCTAAGGTTTGCCTTCCTAGACAGGCATTACCAGTTTGTGGCTCTTCCATTCGGATTGGCTACAGCTCCAAGAATCTTCACAAAGGTTCTGGGTGCTCTTCTGGCGGTACTAAGACCGCGGGGAATCTCGGTAGCTCCATACCTAGACGACATTCTGATACAAGCTTCAAGCTTTCAAACTGCCAAGTCTCATACAGAGTTAGTGCTGGCATTTCTAAGGTCACATGGATGGAAGGTGAACGAAAAGAAAAGTTCACTCGTTCCACTCACAAGAGTTCCCTTCCTGGGGACCCTTATAGATTTTGTAGAAATGAAGATTTACCTGACAGAGGACAGGCTAACAAGACTTCAAAGTGCTTGCCGCACCCTTCATTCCATTCAACACCCGTCAGTGGCTCAATGCATGGAGGTAATCGGCTTAATGGTAGCGGCAATGGACATAGTACCCTTTGCACGCTTACACCTCAGACCACTGCAACTGTGCATGCTAAGTCAGTGGAATGGGGATTACTCAGACTTATCCCCTTCTCTGAATCTGGATCAAGAGACCAGAAATTCTCTTCTATGGTGGCTTTCTCGGCCACATCTGTCCAGGGGGATGCCATTCAGCAGACCAGACTGGACAATTGTAACAACAGACGCCAGCCTTCTAGGTTGGGGTGCCGTCTGGAATTCTCTGAAGGCTCAGGGACAATGGAGTCAGGAGGAGAGTCTCCTGCCAATAAACATTCTGGAATTGAGAGCAGTTCTCAATGCCCTCCTGGCTTGGCCCCAGTTGACAACTCGGGGGTTCATCAGGTTTCAGTCGGACAACATCACGACTGTAGCTTACATCAACCATCAGGGAGGGACAAGAAGCTCCCTAGCTATGATGGAAGTATCAAAGATAATTTGCTGGGCAGAGTCTCACTCTTGCCACCTGTCAGCAATCCACATCCCGGGAGTGGAGAACTGGGAGGCGGATTTCTTAAGTCGTCAGACTTTTCATCCGGGGGAGTGGGAACTTCATCCGGAGGTCTTTGCCCAAATACTTCGACGTTGGGGCAAACCAGAGATAGATCTCATGGCGTCTCGACAGAACGCCAAGCTTCCTCGTTACGGGTCCAGATCCAGGGATCCAGGAGCAGTCCTGATAGATGCTCTGACAGCACCTTGGGACTTCAGGATGGCTTACGTGTTTCCACCCTTCCCGTTGCTTCCTCGATTGATTGCCAGAATCAAACAAGAGAGAGCATCAGTGATTCTAATAGCACCTGCATGGCCACGCAGGACTTGGTATGCAGACCTGGTGGACATGTCATCCTGTCCACCTTGGTCTCTACCTCTGAAACAGGACCTTCTGATACAGGGTCCCTTCAAACATCAAAATCTAACTTCGCTGAAGCTGACTGCTTGGAAATTGAACGCTTGATTTTATCAAGACGTGGATTTTCTGAGTCAGTTATTGATACCTTAATACAGGCTAGGAAACCTGTTACCAGAAAGATTTACCATAAGATATGGCGTAAATACCTATATTGGTGTGAATCCAAAGGTTACTCTTGGAGTAAGGTTAGGATTCCTAGGATATTGTCTTTTCTACAAGAAGGTTTAGAAAAGGGTTTATCTGCTAGTTCATTAAAGGGACAGATCTCAGCTCTGTCCATTCTGTTACACAAACGTCTGTCAGAAGTTCCTGACGTCCAGGCTTTTTGTCAGGCTTTGGCCAGAATTAAGCCTGTGTTTAAAACTGTTGCTCCACCATGGAGTTTAAACCTTGTTCTTAACGTTTTACAGGGTGTTCCGTTTGAACCCCTTCATTCCATTGATATAAAGTTGTTATCTTGGAAAGTTCTATTTTTAATGGCTATTTCCTCGGCTCGAAGAGTCTCTGAATTATCAGCCTTACATTGTGATTCTCCTTATTTGATTTTTCATTCGGATAAGGTAGTCCTGCGTACTAAACCTGGGTTCTTACCTAAGGTAGTTACTAACAGGAATATCAATCAAGAGATTGTTGTTCCTTCTTTATGCCCAAATCCTTCTTCAAAGAAGGAACGTCTACTGCACAACCTGGATGTAGTCCGTGCTCTAAAATTTTACTTACAGGCAACTAAGGAATTTCGACAAACGTCTTCTCTGTTTGTCATTTACTCTGGGCAGAGGAGAGGTCAAAAAGCTTCCGCTACCTCTCTTTCTTTTTGGCTTCGTAGCATAATTCGTTTAGCTTATGAGACTGCTGGACAGCAGCCTCCTGAAAGAATTACAGCTCATTCTACTAGAGCTGTGGCTTCCACTTGGGCCTTCAAGAATGAGGCCTCTGTTGAACAGATTTGCAAGGCTGCAACTTGGTCTTCGCTTCATACTTTTTCCAAATTTTACAAATTTGACACTTTTGCTTCATCGGAGGCTATTTTTGGGAGAAAGGTTCTTCAGGCAGTGGTTCCTTCTGTATAAAGAGCCTGCCTATCCCTCCCGTCATCCGTGTACTTTTGCTTTGGTATTGGTATCCCAGAAGTAATGATGACCCGTGGACTGATCACACTTAATAGAAGAAAACATAATTTATGCTTACCTGATAAATTCCTTTCTTCTGTAGTGTGATCAGTCCACGGCCCGCCCTGTTTTTAAGGCAGGTAAATATTTTTTAATTTATACTCCAGTCACCACTTCACCCTTGGCTTTTCCTTTCTCGTTGGTCCTTGGTCGAATGACTGGGAGTGACGTAGAGGGGAGGAGCTATATGCAGCTCTGCTGGGTGAATCCTCTTGCACTTCCTGTTGGGGAGGAGTAATATCCCAGAAGTAATGATGACCCGTGGACTGATCACACTACAGAAGAAAGGAATTTATCAGGTAAGCATAAATTATGTTTTTGTGTCTGATAGATAAAGGTGAGTGTGCACATATGCCGTATCTGAGGGTTGCAGGTTACAGGTGAGTGTGCACGTGTTTTGTGTCTGATAGATAAAGGTGAGTGTGCACATATGCCGTATCTGAGGGTTGCAGGTTACAGGTGAGTGTGTACGTGTGTTGTGTCTGAGGGATGCAGCTGACAGGTGAGTGTGCACAAATGCTGTGTCTAAGAAGCATAGGCTACAGGTGAGTCCACAAGTATGTTGTGTCTGAGGGACATAGGTTACATGTGAGTGCACGCACATGCTGTTTATATGGTATTCAGGTTACAAGTGAGTATGTACATTTTGTTTTATCTGAAGCACACAGGTTACCAATAAGTCTGCACATTTGTTTTGTTCAAAGCACATAGCATTTACAAGTGAGTGTGCACATATGTTGTATCTGAGTCATGTACATGTGAGTGTTCATGCATATTTTGTCTGAGACACACAGGTTACCGATGAGTGTGTGCACATGTTGTGTCTGAGGCACGCAGGTTACATGTGACTGAATGCATATTTTGTCTGAGACACGCAGGTGAGTATGCAGGTATGTTGTGTCTGAGCATGGGTTTCTAGTGAGTCTGCACATATATTGTGTCTGAGGCACGTGGGTTACAAGTGAGTATGCACATATATTGTGTCTGAGACATGTGGGTTACAAGTGAGTATGCACATATATTGTGTCTGAGGCATGTGGGTTACAAGTGAGTATGCACATATATTGTGTCTGAGGCATGTGGATTACAAGTGAGTATGCACATATATTGTGCCTGAGGGACGTGGGTTACAAGTGAGTATGCACATATATTGTGTCTGAGGGACGTGGGTTACAAGTGAGTATGCACATATATTGTGTCTGAGGCATGTGGGTTACAAGTGAGTATGCACATATATTGTGTCTGAGGCATGTGGGTTACAAGTGAGTATGCATATATATTGTGTCTGAGGCAATTGGGTTACAAGTGAGTATGCACATATATTGTGTCTGAGACAAGTGGGTTACAAGTGAGTGTGCATATATATTGTGTCTGAGGCAATTGGGTTACAAGTGAGTATGCACATATATTGTGTCTGAGGCATGTGGGTTACAAGTGAGTATGCGCATATATTGTGTCTGAGGCATGTGGGTTACAAGTGAGTATGCGCATATATTGTGTCTGAGGCATGTGGGTTACAAGTGAGTGTGCACATATATTGTGTCTGAGGCATGTGGGTTACAAGTGAGTATGCACATATATTGTGTCTGAGGCAAGTGGGTTACAAGTGAGTATGCACATATATTGTGTCTGAGGCATGTGGGTTACAAGTGAGTATGCACATATATTGTGTCCGAGGCATGTGGGTTGCAAGTAAGTGTGCACATATATTGTGTCTGAGGCATGTGGGTTACAAGTGAGTGTGCACATATATTGTGTCTGAGGCATGTGGGTTACAAGTGAGTGTGCACATATATTGTGTCTGAGGTATGTGGGTAACAAGTGAGTATGCACATATATTGTGTCTGAGGCAAGTGGGTTGCAAGTGAGTATGCACATATATTGTATCTGAGGCAAGTGGGTTGCAAGTGAGTATGCACATATATTGTATCTGAGGCAAGTGGGTTACAAGTGAGTATGCATATATATTGTGTCTGAGGCATATGGGTTACAAGTGAGTATGCACATATATTGTGTCTGAGCATGGATTTCTAGTGAGTGTGCACATATATTGTGTCTGAGGCATGGGGGTTACAAGTGAGTGTGCACATATATTGTATCTGAGGCAAGTGGGTTACAAGTGAGTATGCATATATATTGTGTCTGAGGCATGTGGGTTACAAGTGAGTGTGCACATATATTGTGTCTGAGCATGGGTTTCTAGTGAGTGTGCACATATATTGTGTCTGAGGGACGTGGGTTACAAGTGAGTGTGCACATATATTGTGTCTGAGGCACGTGGGTTACAAGTGAGTGTGCACATATATTGTGACTGAGGTGCATGGGTTCCAAATGAAAATACACATATAAGGCTAGATTGCAAGTGGAGCTCTTATTTATTGTGAGCTCGCAAACGGGAAAATTTGCAGGCGCAGGATAAATAACCATCTTTTAAAAGTGTCTGGTTATGCCACAGCGAGCTTGCGGTAGCAATTAGCACTTAAAAAATTAACCAGAGATCAGATCTCTGGGTAATTTTTTATAAATGTCCCCCAAATGCTCCTAAAGTCAAGTGTCATCTATTTTATTAAAAACAATAAAGATAGCAGCCTCTTTATTTTTTATTAAAATAACTGTGAAAAGCAGTTTTTAGTGTTTTTAAAGTTGGTGGGTGAAAAGTGTCTTTACATTGCGGTATATGGGAACTGTGTGTTCCCTGTAAATATATATGTATATGCTTATATACATATATATTTATGTGTTACTATGTGTATTTACAGAGTATGGAGCGGGCATAACTCTCGTGAGCGCAATGCTTCCTAGCAATACAAATGCTAGCTCACGTTTGCATTGCGCTTAACTTGTAATACATGCGCACAATCTGGCCCATATTGTATCTGAGGCATGTGGTTTACAAGTGAGTGTGCATGAATGTTATGTCTAGAATTCCCTTCTGGCAAAAAGATGTAAGATAATAGAATACAAGAGAAAGCGCCACAGTGTGTGTATCTGGTGACATTGTCTGTCTGGCAAATACAAAAACTATTTTATGATAAAGTTATAAAAACTAGATAATGTGGTATTAAAAAACGGAATCTGCTTTATTTGTACAGATGAAGTTAACGCTGATATAGTGAAAGTTGAGATAACAGAAGATCTGTATACGTGGGATCAGGTGAAGACTGAGGAGGATGAAGTTCCTATAAATATGGATACAGGTGATTAGTGCATATTAAGTTATTTACTCAGATGGTTACACGACAAACACATGTTTGATTGTAACATTCAACGTTAAATCATTTTCACCTAGATTACGAGTTTTGCGCTAAACAGGGTGGGAAACTAACGCCAAAAAAGTTGCGTTTTCTTTCATGTAAATGGCAAGAGTCCATGAGCTAGTGACGTATGGGATATGCATTCCTACCAGGAGGGGGCAAAGTTTCCCAAACCTCAAAATCCCTATAAATACACCTCCCACCACACTCACACTTTAGTTTTACAAACTTTGCCTCCTATGGAGGTGCTGAAGTAAGTTTGTGCTTGATTTTTTTGATTCTTCTACGATAAGCGCTTCTAAGCATTTTGAAGCCCAATTCCTCTGAGTGCAGTGTTTGTCAGAGGGATGTGAAGACAGTATAGCCTGTTGATTTGTATAGTTTTCAAGGGTTATCTTTTATCGGTCGTAGGGATTCACCTCCTACCTCCCTTTTCAGATCAAAGATATACTCTCATACCATTACCTCTGCTGATAGTTTTCAGTACTGGTTTGGCTGTCTGCTATATGTGGATGGTTGTCTTTCGGGAAGTATGTATCATTATTAAAGACACTCTCAGCTATGTTTGGAGCTTTATGTATTAATATAAAGTTTATTTTACAAGATATGACGAGTCCACGTATTTCATCCTTACTTATGGGATTACGCCTCCTGGTCAGCAGGAGGAGGCAAAGAGCACCACAGCAGAGCTGTATATATAGCTCCTCCCTTCCCTCCCACTCATTCTCTTTGCCTGTGTTAGTGATAGGAAGAGGTAAAGTGAGGTGTTAGATTAGATTCTTCAATCAAGAGTTTTTTATTTTTAAATGGTGCCAAAGTGTGCTATTTTACTGCCGGGCAGTTTCTGGAATCCAATTATGCTTGGGAACTTGTGGGATTTTAGTCTCACTGCGCCTCCCTTGTTGGTGCTGCCTGGATGTGGACTTAGTGAATTTGCCTAAGCCCCTTCACGATTCACAGGACCTCAGGAGGAAGAGTGAACCTCTTGACACTGTGGGTATTTCATGCGTTTTTCCTCTGCATGAAGGTAAGTGCAGTCTTTTTATTCTGGGGCTTGGAAGCAGATACTCAGAACAGACTGTGCTTTATTATTGCGGTTTATGGGCCTTGGTAAGGGTATCCCTGTGCATATATGTGGATGTCATGAGTTAATAAAGTGGACAACAACAAAAACACAGATAGCAGAGACAGAGAGTATATGGTCTTATTATTGTAAGTATAATTAAGATAGGCTCATAGACAAGGTTACTTTAGTAATATGAATTGGAGGAGCCTTAAATCAAATGTTCCCAGATTTAGCAAATATAAGTCTCTCTTGTAACGTTAGAACATCATCAAATACACAGGCTGTTATGCCTGGCTTACCCTGCAGCTGTCCGTGTATCCCCTTTAGAAAACCGCCAAGACTTGGGCGTTGAGGATTATGTGCTGTCGGCAGGAAGATGATCAGATGTTCAGCTGACACTCACGGGCTCTGTGACCCTCGTCGCCGCTGCGGACCAAATGCGGATAGTACCGGGTCCTCACATGTGCGGTTGCCTTATCCAAGGGGTTCCCTCCGTAGTAACTTGCTCCTTCTACGAACCGCTTCACTGTATCGGGTGGAAGGCAACAGGATCCTCTGGCCCATAGTTGAACGCCAAGTCGTGGGCGTGCCAGGCGTTGCTTGATTCCACCAATCAGGAGGTCCATCTGGGAAAGCTTGTCACAGGAGCCGATGGGCGAAGGGTAGAGAGATATCCGGCAATCTTATAAGGCTCTACTCCGTGCAAGGGCGGTAAAGGCTCAATTGCTGGACAAATAGCAATGAAGAAAATCAAAGAAGCTGAGCCGATCCGCTAGTGCATAAAACATAACATTTATTTTCACCCAAGTGGGTATTAAAATACAAGTCACTCCACCATAAAATTACACACAACAGTGTAAGGTTCAAGAAATCAGCTGTGCATAACAAGCATATGTGTTTCAGCCTAAGCCGTAATCATAGCTTAACTAAAGCATACCCAGCCCTGAGTTTTGTTTACCCAGTTGCACAGCCATTGGATAAAACTAATTAAAAACAGCTGATTTGTACCGTTAATTTTAACCCTCTACTCTAACACTCACTTAACTGGGAGGGAAAAGGGGACACCTTTGCATTAGTATTACCCTTAGTAAACATGTAATTATAAGTGAAAAAAATACATATAAGTAAATCTTACTAACTGAAACTGAAATATACACAATATAAGTATTAGAAATGAAATAAAATAAATAAATAACTACTAAACTAACCAGTGTACAAATAGACCCAAAGAGTATACTAAAGATCAAATATAAATGTGTAACTAATTAACAAAAATTATAAGTTAAATTCCAATAAGATTATGGAGGATCGAACTCTCAACCTCTAGGTCCCAGGGCAAGGTATAAACCCCTAGACCATCGTGGAATATTGATATACATAATACTTGCTGATACCTAAGAGAAATATAGTAATGTGGGATATGTTAAAAAGTTATATGTACATGTTAATGATACATTCTTCATGGATACTTAAGTGTTAAATAAACTACCTGGTAAAGAATGATTGAATTTTCCTATTATCTGAAACTTATTACTTATATATACCCCTACTTGGCGAGGATTGAATCGAACCCACGAACATTGTGTTCATAAGTGATAGGTTTAGTCCCCTAGACCAAGATAGGGTCACTATTGTATGCCTATCCAACAAGTGCTTTTGCGATATTCAACAGTTAGTAATAGTCCAAGTATGCTACTGGCCAAATGAAATATAATTGAAAATAAGAGGGAAAAAGAGGAAAAAAATAAATAAGTAAATACTTATCTGTATTTAAATTTATATTTGTAAAATGGTATTGGAAACGGCCATAAAGGCATTATTGGCCCTGGTTAGAAATAGAATTTTGAGAGATAAATTCAAATTGCATAAGAAATTCAATTTAAACTTGCCAGTGGTTTATTAAATCGTATTCAGATTTAAAACCTTTTGGAACTCTGGTCTCCAACCTAAAAATCCAGAACATTACATTTCTATTCAGGATTTTGCCTTTGTCACCCCCTCTTTTGGGGAGAATGATCTTATCTATTACCTGCCATCTAAAAGATTCTATACTTTTGTCATGATGCAAGGCAAAATGTTGTACCAGGGGGGGGCGGAGCTGGCAGCCGAGCTGGTAAGACACACTTTTGATCAGCTCCAGCTATAACAGTCTGAAAAGTCTGATTTTACGGCTAAAAAGTTATAAAAAAAGTTCATTAAAACTGAGGCACAGTGCTCAAGAGCAACACCAGTGACCCTTGCTTGGGAAAAGGGACAGAAAAAGTCAGGAGAGTAAGGAGTAAACTTTGGAGCTTGTGCAGCCTGCCGCTGAGGCTGGGCCTTTCACTATTGACCTGCCGGATACATCTACAGACCAGGAGGGGAGGTGAACATCTGGATCAGGGTGAAAATCAGGGTGAAGACCCCAAAGCAACATAAATAATAAGGGTGCCCGCTCCGGTGCAGCAGCTCCACACCTCAGAGACACCTGGTGTAACGAAGCCTACCTGAACTGTCGGCAGTAAAGCCCCTCCTCACCTCGGGTCCCTGAGTCGCAGCTGAGAGGCGAACGATCCCGGAGCCGAACCCGACTGCTGTTTGGCCCTCACCGGGTCTTGAGGAGCTTGAGGGCGATCCCTGCAGGCTGTGCGGCACCATCTGTGCTTTGGCGCGAACAGTCGCCATTTTGAGGCCTAAGTCTGTGAGGCGCTGCCGGGCCGTACATGAAGTGCCTGCTCCAGACCCCTTCAGAGATCACCGGAAGGAGAGGTAAGAGGGTTTAAAAACACCTCATAATTACATCTGCCCTCTCACACTACGATAAAACCCCAGGGACCGGGACAATTATTTCCCAGTAATTAACGGAGTACCTCCAATATACTCTTACAAGCGGCTCTGGCCCCTAAACTGCATGTGCTGTCTGTCATCCTAACCGGACTGTACCTTGAGCCATTAGCATATCAAGCACTGCTCATTTGCTATACTAAGGCAGCCAGGCTATTCTGCATTTCATGGTTGCTTAGTGTGGGGGACAGAGCATTCACATACTGGGCAGCCCACTGACATTTATCTCCTTAATCTGACCAAGCAAACATCCCTACTCTGAGGACTCTCCTGAAGCAAGGGCTATTTGTTAATCACATTGGGAACATTTGCAAGCAGTGAAATCAATAAAAAGCCCCCACAGGAAAATAATTTTACCAATAACCACCTCTTGGGCCTCCTCTGCAGCCTGTATCCATATGCTGTGCAGAAATGTTTAAAACCTGAGGGACTGCAGCCACAGTGATCTTACTCTTGCAGCCTTTTCTAAGAGTGTATCTAGTGAGCCTGTCTGAACACAATAGCCTGTTCCATTAATTGGTGTAATCACTGCTGCTGCGCCAGCCTATGTGCCTTTGGGCTCTAAGCTCAAAGTGGAGTGTTATTACTTATAACTATCTTACTACTGCTTACTTTTATTTACAGGTTCTATCTACAGTACTAGTTTTTGTAGATGCATTCTGTATACTGTGCATACGTCTGCTTCATTTCTCTCTGCAGCTCTCATGCTTCATTTCCCTAATTTTCTCAGTGCAGTGGATATGTGTTGTGCTATTGAACATACTTAAACCAGCTTGACAATTGGTATACTCTTACACCCCTGGCCCACCCAAGTGGCGAGCTGGTCACTTTCACCTACCCACCCCCTCCCTTTATGTAGTATCCCCTTCTCCCTCTAAATTAAGTGATAACCCATTGGCTGTGGCCTTTGATTACTTAAGCTCCAATACTCAGGCCATAGTATTTCCCATCATTTTGCCTTAATTACTTGCAGGGCCTTTGCTACCTAGTATTGTTCTAAATATTGATGTATGTTACTACTTGTCCTTATTACACTGAGTTTTTTGTGGTATTCCTGTAAGTCTCGCTACACGGGACTGGCTGCATTGGTCCCCCTCGCGCCTCCTCCTTTCCGGCCCAGCTTGTCTGGGTTGGTCACTTCCACTCCCCTTTTCCCCTTCCTCTTGGTCGTATCCCCCCTCCCTGAGGTGCGTGGGGGCTCTTTGGAGCCGTCACAATTACCGTCACACGGTCCACCTACGGGACCTTCTCTATCATAAATATGCGGTTCTCATATCATGTGCAAGGTGTAATCTAGGCCGAGGGCTGTGCTGGTCCCGCTCTTACAGGGTAACATTTACCGTCAATGCTCTTACAAGGTGTTGAAGTTTAACTTATGTGATAACCTAGATACCTCTTTCTGTCTATGTGATTCATCCAGTGGTTCAACGATCCATGTGTGTATAAGTGGTCAGGGTGGTCCTTCATTGTAACTAACGATTCATCATTTGGTCCTCCTATTCAGCCAAATATGTCGCACTCTGCTAGAAAAAATACCAAGTCCCAAGCGGCCTCAAAAAAGACTGTGCTCGACCATTTCTCTCAACCACGCAAGGTGTCTACCCATGTGAACAAGGACGTTAGCGATCCTGAGTCGCAGGATGAGGGTTCCCAATCGAGCTCTCAGTCTGTCGCCCACCTCAATCATTACATTACCGAAAGTACCCTGCAGAAACTTTTAACAGCCCAGACCAAATCTATCACCACTGAGATTCAGAGAAGCTCAGCTGAACTTAAAAAAGAAATAATGGAAATTGGTGATCGAGTAGACTCACTTGAACGACAACAAGACGACCTAGCTACTGATCACTCGAACCTGCTAGCCTATTCGGAAAACCTAGCCGAGCAAATCTCCCAACTTGAGCTAAAACTAGCAGATGTGGAGGATAGAGCTAGGAGGAACAACGTCAGGTTCAGGGGCATCCCAGAAACGGTTACCACGGGTAGCTTACAGGAGTACCTCATCTCTCTGTTCACTGCACTCTTGGGCCCGCTGGAGGGCAACATGCATTCTATGGAAAGGGCCCACAGGGCTCTCAGGCCACGTTCAGTTTCATCAGACAAGCCGAGGGATGTGGTGGTCTGCTTTCACCACTTTACCTTTAAAGACCGGTTGATGCAAGCGGCATACCGCAAACCCACTCTACCTGATGATTTCAAGGACATTCAACTCTTACCCGACCTCTCATCACATACATTGCAACAGCGAAAACTTTATGCCCCAACCACCACTCAGCTGAGGAAGGCCGGGATCAAATACAGGTGGGGCTTTCCCACTAAATTGATTGTGACCAGGGACAACCAAACCCACATAATCTCCTCACCCTCTATGGGGGGCACACTATTAGCCAACTGGGGCCTCCAAACTGCCCCTGACAACCAGCAAGAGGTCCGCTCCAGATTGCGGGTCACAGCTCCGGAGTGGTCCATTAAAGAACAGAGGCCGAAGCGACCAAAACCTAACCCCCCTGACCACATTCTGAGGCCTCAAGCCTCACCTACTTGAGGGTGTTGAACCACACTTAACTATCATTGCCATGTTTACATAATGTTATTCATTTATCTGTTGAATGTTATTGTATCTTGCTCTAGTTAGAGCCCGAGTATTTATATGTTTACTTAGTAACTTTGTTTCTTTCTTGCAGAAGAGTGGGACTACTAGCACTAGTCCCTCTACCTCTTAGGCTAGGTTAGCTCCCCCCCAATTTCTGGTGCCCATCCCAGGGCCCCACATAAGTGGACTACTTCCACTTGCTTCCCTTCACACACCCCCCCCACCTAATCTTTGACCCCTATTCTTCCCTCCACCTTCGTAAAAGATCTCTCAATGACCTCCCTTAGGTTCCTTACCCATAATGGGTAAGCTTACAGGAGTACCTCATCTTTCTGTTCACTGCACTCTTGGGCCCGCTGGAGGGCAACATGCATTCTATGGAAAGGGCCCACAGGGCTCTCAGGCCACGTTCAGTTTCATCAGACAAGCCGAGGGATGTGGTGGTCTGCTTTCACCACTTTACCTTTAAAGACCGGTTGATGCAAGCGGCATACCGCAAACCCACTCTACCTGATGATTTCAAGGACATTCAACTCTCATCACATACATTGCAACAGCGAAAACTTTATGCCCCAACCACCACTCAGCTGAGGAAGGCCGGGATCAAATACAGGTGGGGCTTTCCCACTAAATTGATTGTGACCAGGGACAACCAAACCCACATAATCTCCTCACCCTCTATGGGGGGCACACTATTAGCCAACTGGGGCCTCCAAACTGCCCCTGACAACCAGCAAGAGGTCCGCTCCAGATTGCGGGTCACAGCTCCGGAGTGGTCCATTAAAGAACAGAGGCCGAAGCGACCAAAACCTAACCCCCCCTGACCACATTCTGAGGCCTCAAGCCTCACCTACTTGAGGGTGTTGAACCACACTTAACTATCATTGCCATGTTTACATAATGTTATTCATTTATCTGTTGAATGTTATTGTATCTTGCTCTAGTTAGAGCCTGAGTATTTATATGTTTACTTAGTAACTTTGTTTCTTTCTTGCAGAAGAGTGGGACTACTAGCACTAGTCCCTCTACCTCTTAGGCTAGGTTAGCTCCCCCCCAATTTCTGGTGCCCATCCCTGGGCCCCACATAAGTGGACTACTTCCACTTGCTTCTCTTCACACCCCCCCCCCCCACCTAATCTTTGACCCCTATTCTTCCCTCCACCTTCGTAAAAGATCTCTCAATGACCTCCCTTAGGTTCCTTACCCATAATGTTAGAGGCCTTAATACTGTGGGCAAGAGATGTCTCCTGTCCCGATCCTCGCGCCATCACAGGGCAGATGTAGCTTTTCTCCAAGAGACGCACTTGTTAGCGGACTCCCCTCCTCTCCATATATCTAGAGAATACCCAGTTTTTGAGGCATCCTCCTACGCCAAAAAAGCCAGAGGAGTAGCCATTCTAATACACAAAAGAGTGGCCTATGAACCCCTCTTCATATTTAGAGACCCTCAAGCCAGATACCTCATTCTTATTTGCAATCTAGACCACGTCACATATACTCTGGTTTCAGTCTATCTACCGAACTCGCTCCAGCCTAGGTACCTCAGGAAAGTTCTCCTGCATGTTGATAAAGTCAAACAGGGTAGAGTAATTCTTGCAGGTGATCTGAATATGGTGTGGAATGGGAAGATCGATAGGAAAACCGGCCCCTCTAAAAGACTTTCCTCCAGCTGCGACCCAACCAGTTGCAGATTTAGGGAACTTATGTGCCAGTTTACCTACTTCGATATTTGGAGGTCCTTACACCCTCTAGACAGGGACTTCACCCACTTCTCCCACCCTCACGCTACATACTCTAGGTTAGACTATTTCTTCTGTCACACCTTGGATCTGGATCTGGTCCGCTCCACGAGCATACATCCCTGCCCGTGGTCGGATCATGACCTTGTCACCCTAGATATAGTCTCCAGCCACACTACTAGGGCCAGAGCCCCTTGGAGGCTGCCGCACCATCTCCTTTCGGATGTCCCATTCAGAGAGGAGATCAGGAACGAGATCCACTTCACCCTCCAGACTAATGATACCCCAGATGTTAGCGAGAACACAATTTGGGGAGCCTTTAAGGCTACCCTTCATGGCCTCTTCATCCGCAAGCAGGCTTACCTTAGGAAGCAGGCAGGCCTCTCCCAGGCACACTGTAGACTGAGGGTTCTTGAGACCCAACGACGGATCTCGGATCCCATAGCACACAAATCTGAGGTGGAAGATATTAGACGGCACATCTGCCAGCTAGAATTCCACAGGACGCAATCTAACCTCCTCCGTTTAAAACACCTCCTGTACTCCAAAGGCAATAAAGCAGATTCTTTACTTGCCAATAAAATTAGGCAACGCACGGGTGCCGCCCGCATCCACTAAATCAAGCAGGGCACACAATCCTTTAGACTCCCCTCTCAAATTGGCCAACAGTTTAAGTTTTACTCTGAACTCTATAATATAGGCGACGAGACGACACTTGGGAAAGCCCCTTCGGGAAAACATAAGCTCATTCCTCCAATCCTTAAAACTCCCCACCCTGGACAAAACTCATATAGAGAGTATTGACACCCCGATCACTGGCCAAGAGATCAAGATGGTCATCAAAAAGTTGAAGTCCCTTAAAGCCCCTGGGCCAGACGGCTTTACGGCTATTTTTTTCCCTATGCTCACCAGATTCTTTAACAAGGCAATGTCCACAGGGGAATTTGACAGTGAATTTTTAGAGGCCTCTATCATTACTATCCCTAAACCCAATAAGGACCCAACCCTATGCGCTAATTACCGACCCATTTCGCTCATCAACACTGACGTTAAGATCTACGCCAAAATTCTCGCTAG
This sequence comes from Bombina bombina, assembly GCF_027579735.1. Taxonomy (NCBI): domain Eukaryota; kingdom Metazoa; phylum Chordata; class Amphibia; order Anura; family Bombinatoridae; genus Bombina; species Bombina bombina. Next base: position 844,791,848 of record NC_069502.1, on the reverse strand, counting down.
TCGATTAGCAAAATTGCTCCCAACACTTATTGACCCGGACCAAGTTGGTTTTATTCCAGGGAGAGAGGGCCCGGACAACACCAGGAGGCTCCTTGACATCCTCCTAGAAGCCAAGAGACTAGATAGGCCACTCGCAGTGCTTTCTCTTGATGCTGAGAAGGCCTTTGACCGCGTCAGATGGGAATACCTCTGGCGGGTCTTAGAGAACTTTCAGTTCCCCTCGCAAATCATACGCGCAGTTAAGGCCTTATACTCCTCCCCAATAGCCTCAGTAAGAGGATTGGGATTCGATCCCACCCCCTTTTCTATCTCCAATGGCACCCGACAGGGTTGCCCCCTGTCTCCGATCCTGTTTGCGTTAGCCATGGAACCTTTGGCCGCGGCAATTAGGGCGGATAAAGAGATAACGGGAATTACCCTGCACGGTACGGTCCATAAAGTGGCCCTATTTGCCGATGACACTACCCTGTTCCTCTCCAGACCCCTGAGAGAGGTCCCGAGACTCCTCTTCCTCCTCGAGGCGTTTGGTACCATGTCGTACTATAAGTTAAACCACTCAAAATCGGAATTATTTACATCTGGATTCCCTGAAGAGGTCTCCAGAAGCTTATGCGAAAAATACAAGTTTATCCCTAGCAATCGGTTTGTCTCGATTTTTCCTACCTTAATTCCGATTGGCTGATAGAATCCTATCAGCCAATCGGCATTCAAGGGACGCCATCTTGGATGACGTCATTTAAAGGAACCTTCATTCTTCGTTAGGACGTCAATGGAAGAGGATACTCCGTGTCGGATGGATTGAAGATGGACCCGCTCCGCTCCAGATGGATGAAGATAGAAGTTGCCGTCTGGATGAAGACTTCTGCCGGTCTGGATGTCTTCTTCTGCCCGGATAGGATGAAGACTTCTGTCCCTCTGGTTTGGGTGGGTTTTAGTGTAGGGTTGGGTGTGTGGTGGGTTTTAATGTTGGGGGGTTGTATTTCTTTTTTTACAGGTTAAAGAGCTGATTACTTTGGGGCAATGCCCCGCAAAAGGCCCTTTTAAGGGCTATTTGTAATTTAGTATAGGGTAGGGAATTTTATTATTTTGGGGGGCTTTTTTATTTTATTAGGGGACTTAGAGTAGGTGTAATTATTTTAAAATTCTTGTAATTTTTTTTATTTTCTATCTTCATCCAGAGCGGGTCCATCTTCAATCCATCTGACGCGGAGCATCCTCTTCCATCGACATCCTAACGAAGAATGAAGGTTCCTTTAAATGACGTCATCCAAGATGGCGTCCCTTGAATTCCAATTGGCTGATAGGATTCTATCAGCCAATCGGAATTAAGGTAGGAAAAATCCTACTGGCTGATCCAATCAGCCAATAGGATTGAGCTCGCATTCTATTGGCTATTCAATCAGCCAATAGAATGCAAGCTCAATCTTATTGGCTGATTGGATCAGCCAATAGGATTTTTCCTACCTTAATTCCGATTGGCTGATAGAATCCTATCAGCCAATCGGAATTCAAGGGATGCCATCTTGGCTGACGTCATTTAAAGGAACCTTCATTCTTCGTTAGGACGTCAATGGAAGAGGATGCTCCGCATCGGATGGATTGAAGATGGACCCGCTCCGCTCCAGATGGATGAAGATAGAAGTTGCTGCCTGGATGAAGACTTCTGCCGGTCTGGATGTCCTCTTCTGCCCGGATCGGATGAAGACTTCTGCCCCTCTGGAGGTCCAGAGGGGCAGAGGAATTTTATTATTTTGGGGGGCTTTTTTATTTTATTAGGGGGCTTAGAGTAGGTGTAATTAGTTTAAAATTCTTGTAATTTTTTTTCTGTAATTTAGTGGGGGGTTTTTGTACTTTAGTTAATTTTATTTAATTGTAATTAGTTTTATTTAATTGTAGTTAATTTATGTAATTATTTTAATGATAGTGTAGTGTTAGGTGTAATTGTAACTTAGGTTTTATTTTACAGGTAATTTTGTCTTTATTTTAGCTAATAACAAATAGATCCAAGAAAATGTTCCAGCAGACAAGAGAGTTATAGAAAAATAAATAAAAATGTACTTTATTAGGATCAATTAAAAACGAAAAAATAGGCAGACTCCAATAAACATGGGGAGTAAGAAAGGTCTGACCGGTTTCAGCCTAACAGGCTGTAGTCATAGACATGTTGCACCTGTGCAGGTGCACTCTATTTAAGATTCTTAACTCCTCCTCAGGGAGGTGATAAAAGAAAACTGACTCCCAATGTTTAACCCCTTGAGGAGAAATAAATAGAGCGGTATATATACATTCATATAAAAAGAAATAAACAACTAACATAAAATGAATACATTACTGTCAGACATTTGCAGCCCCAATTAGCTCAACAGCCGCAGCATATCAAGTGTATTCAAAAAAAGAAAAAGAAAATGCATATGATACAAAAAAAAAAGAGAGAATATCATAAATAGTGTATGAGATGTTAAAGGGACATAATAAAATTTAATTTAACTAATGCTAGGGCGAGCTCCTGTGCTTATTGTACTAAAGAGCATCCTTGCTGAAATCATAATAATATCTAGCTAATGTGTATATATATATATAAGATGAATGAAAAGCTCAATCTACTGTAGTTTAAGGACATGAAGTATTAGGATGTGAATGATGATCGTGTTTATATCTAGTTTTAACATGTAGATAGTACAAAACACATGTGCTAGCAAGGTAGAAGTATATAAGATAGGAGTCTTTCGAGTCTAAAATGAGACATTTTTGATATGTATTAATAGATAGCCTAAAAAAGGCATTAATGATCTCAAAAAATACAACCAGATATATATGTCTAGACTCGGTGGGAACAAAAATGGGGGAACATAGTCTGGGTACAGGCCTAGTCTAAAATAAAATTCCTCCATGAGCTAATGTATACATGGTTTTGTAAAGATGGACACATGGATACTCCAACAGGAGATATGCGCTTCGAGTTATAAAGACTATCAGTGTTGCCAATAATTAATGATGTCGAATTCAGAGTTGAATCCCCTTGGTAACAGGCAACCGAGCTTATGGATCCAATAAATCTCCTGTCGGCATAAAATGCCAAATTTGGGGGCGGAGCCAACTGCAGAGGAGACAGGACGTTTACATTTTGAGCTCCTCCAAAATCTTTAAGTATCCAGTATATGGGACATTTAATATTTGATTTTTTCAACTCAACACTAGATTCCCTTTAACATAAGGGGGAAAGCAACTTTCTTACAACCTTATTTAATGCAATTTTAAGCATTTACTTTGATCCTTGAGCGGCGACAATCTACAGGATAGCTCCATGTGGCAGCGGTGATTACCTGATATATAGCCACAACACATACCGCTTTAGTTTCTAACCTACAGCATCGAGCATGGCAGACTTTATTGACTTAGTGAGAGAGTCACTAGAGAAATTGACACGGAAGATGGACGTTAACTTCCAGGATCTCACACTCGTAATCAGAGGCCAGTGTGATGCAGCGGCTAATACCTTATCTAAAATGGCGGTTCCTCCTAATCCTGACAAGAGAGTTGGGACCGCGCAGATCAATAACAGAGCTACAATCCCAGCACTAGAACTGCCGTGGACATACATGAGCTCCTCTGTACAGGAGACACAGCTCGGCGCAGAAGGGGGCTTTGCAGCTGAGAGGAAACCAATCTCATCTGAGCCGGTTAAAGATCAGCTATGTGTTGGTGACAGGCCGTCACGAATAACTATTATTCCACTGCAAGCCGACGGCATATATCTCTTACCGGGGAGCTGGATCCCAGTCCTCAACGAAGCTCTGGATATCATACATACCGATGAGTTGCAGAGTCTCACTGCAATGAAGTAATTACAGGATGATTACCATATAACTTCATGGCTACAAGATCGCAGGCATACGATCTCTAATTCTCAACCCAGGTGCCCAGAGTTGCTGAACGCTTACAAACTGACCTACTCGCTCCCTAATGCATCTGGTGTGGGACATTCTCAGAAAAGGGGTATCGGCTGACATTACTAACCGTTCCAATACATGTGACTGTGCACTTGTGACAACAAGTTTATTGTTTATTACCCAAGCTTTAATGTTGTCTGGAGATGCACTTTAGCCCCATTATTATTTTAAGTTAGCTTACCATCAAACCTTATTGTCTGATGGAAGATAGAGTAATAACTGGAACTATAATTTAAATGTTCTATCTCCCTCCAAACTATAACTATAAATATGGATAGCTCTGATGCCATTAATGGAGGTGTAGTTACAGTGATTTTATGTTTATACTGTTTCTTGCTTCCATAGAACTTCACTTTATTTTATTTTATTATAGGATTTAGGAGGGGTAATCAGTGCTCCTTATAACAGTTCCATTCAGCTTGCTGGGGACGTGTCACTGGTTGACATTCTCCAGTAAATACGAAGCCGCTTCATTCTCTTTCTCTAGCCTCACGCCTCAAAATGTACTCTACTGCTAGGCAGTGCATGTTGTTTTAAAGTTATCAAGGTTCAAGTTGGTTCACCTGTTATATTTTGGTGTTTCAGTAGTTGAGCCTATCAGTTATTATGGGACTATGCAGGTGAATACAAATTGGCACAAATGTGAACAGATAGTCTAGTGAGTTACCCTTAACAATACAATAATATGTAACATATAACCCCATCAGTAGGTGCTTTACTACATACTAGCTGGGAAACATGGTACGCTGATGAGTGCTAGATGAAATATTAGGTCATCATATTGTATTTGAGCCACTTATGTCACTATTTCATTATACTGTAGTCCTTCACTTTTCACTCACTCTGTTATATTTGGGTGGCTATGTTTTTTCCCCATTTGAATCTCTATGCTACTTGGGATTAGACACTCCTTAATTTGTGTATCTCTCAAGCTCCTTACTTAGACTTCCCTAACCTTAGAGATGCAACTCTCGTATGTATTTTTGATTTTTGTTGAGTTGGAAAGCCCACTATAGACACGCCAACTATATATTAGGTCACTATAATACCTGGGTCTATGGAGTGTCTCCTTGGGAGGGTTCAGCATATTAACCTAAACCTGCCCCGCTGGTTGCGGCCGAGCCAGCGGATTTGGTATTGTTCACAGGTGTTAAAGAACATTATGTGATTATGGAATTATGCCCTTCTAACACTACCTCTACTCTGACTCATGGGATTCTATCTAGATATTTTCCTTGTATTATTATTTTATTTTTATTTTATTTTTTTGTAATGAGATAGTTGCGTGCTATTAATATGTACGGGAAACTGTAATGCATACATACTTTTATTTGCAAAATGTTATTTCTTTCATGTAATTAGCAAGAGTCCATGAGCTAGTGACGTATGGGATATACATTCCTACCAGGAGGGGCAAAGTTTCCCAAACCTCAAAATGCCTATAAATACACCCCTCACCACACCCACAATTCAGTTTTACAAACTTTGCCTCCGATGGAGGTGGTGAAGTAAGTTTGTGCTAGATTCTACGTTGATATGCGCTCTGCAGCAAGTTGGAGCCCGGTTTTCCTCTCAGCGTGCAGTGAATGTCAGAGGGATGTGAGGAGAGTATTGCCTATTTGAATGCAGTGATCTCCTTCTACGGGGTCTATTTCATAGGTTCTCTGTTATCGGTCGTAGAGATTCATCTCTTACCTCCCTTTTCAGATCGACGATATACTCTTATATATACCATTACCTCTGCTGATTCTCGTTTCAGTACTGGTTTGGCTTTCTACAAACATGTAGATGAGTGTCCTGGGGTAAGTAAATCTTTCTCTGACACTCTAAGCTATGGTTGAGCACTTTGTTTATAAAGTTCTAAATATATGTATTCAAACATTTATTTGCCTTGACTCAGAATGTTCAACTTTCCTTATTTTCAGACAGTCAGTTTCATATTTGGGATAATGCATTTGATTTAATCATTTTTTCTTACCTTCAAAAATTTGACTCTTCCCTGTGGGCTGTTAGGCTCGCGGGGGCTGAAAATGCTTCATTTTATTGCGTCATTCTTGGCGCTGACTTTTTTGGCGCAAAAAATTTGTTTCCGTTTCCGGCGTCATACGTGTCGCCAGAAGTTGCGTCATTTTTTGACGTTATTTTGCGCCAAAAATGTCGGCGTTCCGGATGTGGCGTCATTTTGGCGCCAAAAAGCATTTAGGCGCCAAATAATGTGGGCGTCTTATTGGCGCGAAAAATATGGGCGTCGCTTTTTTCTCCACATTATTAAAGTCTCATTTTTTCATTGCTTCTGGTTGCTAGAAGCTTGTTCTTTGGCATTTTTCCCATTCCTGAAACTGTCATTTAAGGAATTTGATCAATTTTGCTTTATATATATGTTGTTTTTTCTCTTACATATTGCAAGATGTCTCACGTTGCATCTGAGTCAGAAGATACTACAGGAAAATCGCTGTCTAGTGCTGGATCTACCAAAGCTAAGTGTATCTGCTGTAAACTTTTGGTAGCTATTCCTCCAGCTGTTGTTTGTATTGATTGTCATGACAAACTTGTTAAAGCAGATAATATTTCCTTTAGTAAAGTACCATTGCCTGTTGCAGTTCCTTCAACATCTAAGGTGCAGAATGTTCCTGATAATATAAGAGATTTTGTTTCTGAATCCATAAAGAAGGCTATGTCTGTTATTTCTCCTTCTAGTAAACGTAAAAAATCTTTTAAAACTTCTCTCCCTACAGATGAATTTTTAAATGAACATCATCATTCTGATTCTGACGACTCTTCTGGTTCAGAGGATTCTGTCTCAGAGGTTGATGCTGATAAATCTTCATATTTATTTAAAATGGAATTTATTTGTTCTTTACTTAAAGAAGTACTAATTGCTTTAGAAATAGAGGATTCTGGTCCTCTTGATACTAATTCTAAACGTTTGGATAAGGTATTTAAAGCTCCTGTGGTTATTCCAGAAGTTTTTCCTGTTCCTAATGCTATTTCTGCAGTAATTTCCAAAGAATGGGATAAATTGGGTAATTCATTTACTCCTTCTAAACGTTTTAAGCGATTATATCCTGTGCCGTCTGACAGATTAGAATTTTGGGACAAAATCCCTAAAGTTGATGGGGCTATTTCTACCCTTGCTAAACGTACTACTATTCCTACGTCAGATGGTACTTCGTTTAAGGATCCTTTAGATAGGAAAATTGAATCCTTTCTAAGAAAAGCTTATCTGTGTTCAGGTAATCTTCTTAGACCTGCTATATCTTTGGCTGATGTTGCTGCAGCTTCAACTTTCTGGTTGGAAACTTTAGCGCAACAAGTAACACATCATGATTCTCATGATATTATTATTCTTCTACAGCATGCTAATAATTTTATCTGTGATGCCATTTTTGATATTATCAGAGTTGATGTCAGGTTTATGTCTCTAGCTATTTTAGCTAGAAGAGCTTTATGGCTTAAAACTTGGAATGCTGATATGGCTTCTAAATCAACTTTACTTTCCATTTCTTTCCAGGGTAACAAATTATTTGGTTCTCAGTTGGATTCCATTATTTCAACTGTTACTGGTGGGAAAGGAACTTTTTTACCACAGGATAAAAAATCTAAAGGTAAAAGCAGGGCTAATAATCGTTTTCGTTCCTTTCGTTTCAACAAAGAACAAAAGCCTGATCCTTCATCCTCAGGAGCAGTTTCAGTTTGGAAACCATCTCCAGTCTGGAATAAATCCAAGCCAGCTAGAAAGGCAAAGCCTGCTTCTAAGTCCACATGAAGGTGCGGCCCTCATTCCAGCTCAGCTGGTAGGGGGCAGGTTACGTTTTTTCAAGGAAATTTGGATCAATTCTGTTCACAATCTTTGGATTCAGAGCATTGTTTCAGAAGGGTACAGAATTGGTTTCAAGATGAGACCTCCTGCAAAGAGATTTTTTCTTTCCCGTGTCCCAGTAAATCCAGTAAAAGCTCAAGCATTTCTGAAATGTGTTTCAGATCTAGAGTTGACTGGAGTAATTATGCCAGTTCCAGTTCCGGAACAGGGGATGGGGTTTTATTCAAATCTCTTCATTGTACCAAAGAAGGAGAATTCCTTCAGACCAGTTCTGGATCTAAAAATATTGAATCGTTATGTAAGAATACCAACGTTCAAGATGGTAACTGTAAGGACTATCTTGCCTTTTGTTCAGCAAGGGAATTATATGTCCACAATAGATTTACAGGATGCATATCTGCATATTCCGATTCATCCAGATCATTATCAGTTCCTGAGATTCTCTTTTCTGGACAAGCATTACCAGTTTGTGGCTCTGCCGTTTGGCCTAGCTACAGCTCCAAGAATTTTTACAAAGGTTCTCGGTGCCCTTCTGTCTGTAATCAGAGAACAGGGTATTGTGGTATTTCCTTATTTGGACGATATCTTGGTACTTGCTCAGTCTTTACATTTAGCAGAATCTCATACGAATCGACTTGTGTTGTTTCTTCAAGATCATGGTTGGAGGATCAATTTACCAAAAAGTTCTTTGATTCCTCAGACAAGGGTAACCTTTCTGGGTTTCCAGATGGATTCAGTGTCCATGACTCTGTCTTTAACAGACAAGAGACGTCTAAAATTGATTGCAGCTTGTCGAAACCTTCAGTCACAATCATTCCCTTCGGTAGCCTTATGCATGGAAATTCTAGGTCTTATGACTGCTGCATCGGACGCGATCCCCTTTGCTCGTTTTCACATGCGACCTCTTCAGCTCTGTATGCTGAAGCAATGGTGCAAGGATTACTCGAAGATATCTCAATTAATATCTTTAAAACCGATTGTTCGACACTCTCTAACATGGTGGACAGATCACCATCGTTTAATTCAGGGGGCTTCTTTTGTGCTTCCGACCTGGACTGTAATTTCAACAGATGCAAGTCTCATAGGTTGGGGAGCTGTGTGGGGATCTCTGACGGCACAAGGAGTTTGGGAATCTCAGGAGGTGAGATTACCGATCAATATTTTGGAACTCCGTGCAATTTTCAGAGCTCTTCAGTTTTGGCCTCTTCTGAAGAGAGAATCGTTCATTTGTTTTCAGACAGACAATGTCACAACTGTGGCATACATCAATCATCAAGGAGGGACTCACAGTCCTCTGGCTATGAAAGAAGTATCTCGAATTTTGGTTTGGGCGGAATCCAGCTCCTGTCTAATCTCTGCGGTTCATATCCCAGGTATAGACAATTGGGAAGCGGATTATCTCAGTCGCCAAACGTTGCATCCGGGCGAATGGTCTCTTCACCCAGAGGTATTTCTTCAGATTGTTCAAATGTGGGAACTTCCAGAAATAGATCTGATGGCGTCCCATCTAAACAAGAAACTTCCCAGGTATCTGTCCAGATCCCGGGATCCTCAGGCGGAGGCAGTGGATGCATTATCACTTCCTTGGAAGTATCATCCTGCCTATATCTTTCCGCCTCTAGTTCTTCTTCCAAGAGTAATCTCCAAGATTCTGAAGGAATGCTCGTTTGTTCTGCTGGTAGCTCCGGCATGGCCTCACAGGTTTTGGTATGCGGATCTTGTCCGGATGGCCTCTTGCCAACCGTGGACTCTTCCGTTAAGACCAGACCTTCTGTCACAAGGTCCTTTTTTCCATCAGGATCTGAAATCCTTAAATTTAAAGGTATGGAGATTGAACGCTTGATTCTTGGTCAAAGAGGTTTCTCTGACTCTGTGATTAATACTATGTTACAGGCTCGTAAATCTGTATCTCGAGAGATATATTATAGAGTCTGGAAGACTTATATTTCTTGGTGTCTTTCTCATCATTTTTCTTGGCATTCTTTTAGAATACCGAGAATTTTACAGTTTCTTCAGGATGGTTTAGATAAGGGTTTGTCCGCAAGTTCTTTGAAAGGACAAATCTCTGCTCTTTCTGTTCTTTTTCACAGAAAGATTGCTATTCTTCCTGATATTCATTGTTTTGTACAAGCTTTGGTTCGTATAAAACCTGTTATTAAGTCAATTTCTCCTCCTTGGAGTTTGAATTTGGTTCTGGGAGCTCTTCAAGCTCCTCCGTTTGAACCTATGCATTCATTGGACATTAAATTACTTTCTTGGAAAGTTTTGTTCCTTTTGGCCATCTCTTCTGCCAGAAGAGTTTCTGAATTATCTGCTCTTTCTTGTGAGTCTCCTTTTCTGATTTTTCATCAGGATAAGGCGGTGTTGCGAACTTCTTTTGAATTTTTACCTAAAGTTGTGAATTCCAACAACATTAGTAGAGAAATTGTGGTTCCTTCATTATGTCCTAATCCTAAGAATTCTAAGGAGAAATCGTTGCATTCTTTGGATGTTGTTAGAGCTTTGAAATATTATGTTGAAGCTACGAAATCTTTCCGTAAGACTTCTAGTTTATTTGTTATCTTTTCCGGTTCTAGAAAAGGCCAGAAAGCTTCTGCCATTTCTTTGGCATCTTGGTTGAAATCTTTAATTCATCTTGCCTATGTTGAGTCGGGTAAAACTCCGCCTCAAAGAATTACAGCTCATTCTACTAGGTCAGTTTCTACTTCCTGGGCGTTTAGGAATGAAGCTTCGGTTGACCAGATTTGCAAAGCAGCAACTTGGTCCTCTTTGCATACTTTTACAAAATTCTACCATTTTGATGTATTTTCTTCTTCTGAAGCAGTTTTTGGTAGAAAAGTACTTCAGGCGGCGGTTTCGGTTTGAATCTTCTGCTTATGTTTTTCGTTAAACTTTATTTTTGGGTGTGGATTATTTTCAGCAGGAATTGGCTGTCTTTATTTTATCCCTCCCTCTCTAGTGACTCTTGTGTGGAAAGATCCACATCTTGGGTAGTCATTATCCCATACGTCACTAGCTCATGGACTCTTGCTAATTACATGAAAGAAAACATAATTTATGTAAGAACTTACCTGATAAATTCATTTCTTTCATATTAGCAAGAGTCCATGAGGCCCGCCCTTTTTTTGTGGTGGTTATGATTTTTGTATAAAGCACAATTATTTCCAATTCCTTATTTTATATGCTTTCGCACTTTTTTATCACCCCACTTCTTGGCTATTCGTTAAACTGAATTGTGGGTGTGGTGAGGGGTGTATTTATAGGCATTTTGAGGTTTGGGAAACTTTGCCCCTCCTGGTAGGAATGTATATCCCATACGTCACTAGCTCATGGACTCTTGCTAATATGAAAGAAATGAATTTATCAGGTAAGTTCTTACATAAATTATGTTTTTTTATATGCTTAATGCTTTTCAGATATGTATGTTGAGTGTCCTTCCCTTGCAAGGAGGGTGATTCATCCTCTCTATTACCCTGTTAGAGATTGTATTTTGGGGGGTGTAGCTACCCAGGTTTTCACAACTAGCGTACTTAAAAGAATAATGTGTGGGTACAGAACAAATGAAGTCATATGAATAGAAAGGCCTCGCTGGTGCTTAGTACTTAGATACAGAGTAGGTAAATCAATAAGATATATAGAGCCATTGGGGACCAAAAACAGCTGATAGATCTACACTGCCTATATTCAAACCACCTCCCCCCCCCCCCCTCCGGGTTAACGCGAGTTCCTGGGGGGTTATATTAGCCATTCACCCAACGTGGTGAATTTTCTTTTGCGGTATTAACCCGCTTCCTCACATTTACTCAAATTTATAATTCATACCCATAAGGGGTTATATATCATACTATTCACCTCCAGCGTCATAATATATCAGGGATGGGTTCAAGAGTGACCTACAGAATTGATTAGGGGGTATATAAAAAATGAAAAACTTGAGGTTCTTTAGCTAAATATGTTTTAGTGGATGTGTATCGTAACTTGTTCAAAATTATTTTATAGAATCTATACTCATGTAAATGTTATATTCATGTTAGAACATATTTTGCATTTCAATGTTATATGATCAAACCTCAATAAAAACCTATGATTCAAAAAAAAAAAATGCCAAATTTGTTGCCTCCCCTAGGGGGTCTGACTATCTGCTCGATTGCCTGCCACCTAAAGGATCCAACTCGACCTTGATGTACCTCCAAAAAGTGTTTAGAAAGAGCAGAAACTGCTCTTTCATGGGAAATGTGGGCTAAATGCTCTTTAATGCGTGTACCCACTGCTCTGGTGGTTCTACCCATGTACTGCCTGTGGCATAGGGTGCACTCTATGAGGTATACCACGAATTTACTACCACATTTAACACAGCCCTTGGTCTCGAATGATTCTGCCCCAGAGGCTGACGTGAAGTGAGTGGCTACTTTGATTTAGTCACAGGACCCACAGGACCTCTTTCCACACCGGAAAGTGCCCTTGAAATGTAGCCAAGAGCTTCTGCTTGGTTCTTCCCTTAGTAGGCTGGGGGACAACAGATTGCCTAGGGTCAGATTCTTCCTATAAACAAAATTACAGCCACCCTTAATAACATTGTGTAGGGATTTATCTCCCCGCAGAATTGGAATGTTTTTCCTAATTATATTACAGACCTGATGGTATTGATTCGAGTAGGCTGTAATAAGGGTAGGAGTATTGCATGACTGTACTGTCTTGGTTCTTTCATCAACTGGGCTAATGGTCCTGTGGAACAACCCTGACCGATCCATCCGATCCACCTCATTTCGTGCTCTCCTAATAGCTTTAACAGGATAGTTCCTATCCCGTAGGCGCTTTTCCAGATCCTCACTCTCTCTATCGCAGTCCTCACCCCGGGTACAATTACGTTTGACACGCATAAACTGGCCTTTAGCAATCCCCCTAAACACATGTTTAGGGTGACTGCTATTAGCGTGCAATAATGTGTTGCCGGAGATAGGCTTGCGGTAGAGTGAAGATATGATTTTATGGGTGTCAGAATCGCCTGTCAGAGTTACATCCAAGTAATTCATAGTCCTGTGGTGCCACTGGTAGGTGAATCTGAGACCCACTTCATTGCAATTCAATTGGTCCACCCATTGCTTTGCTTGTATCTCACCTGAGGACCAGATGATCAATAAGTCATCTATGAACCTCAGGTATTTATGGATGGACCCAGTGAATGTATTTCTACCCCCATAGACGTGGAACCGCTCCCACCACCCCATAAAAAGGTTGGCGTAGGAGGGGGCGAATTTTGCCCCCATGTCGGTTCCACGCCTTTGGAGGTAGAAAGTGTCAGAAAACTTGAAGAAGTTATGTTGGAGCAGGAACCTAATGACCCTCAAAACAAAATCTTTGTGTTGAGAATCCAGGTCCGTGACCATATCCAGAAAAAATTCTACAGCCTGGAGTCCGAATTCGTGGGGAATACTGGAGTATAAAGCCACCACGTCAATGGTTATCCAGCTATAGTTCGGCTCCCATCTAATCTGTTCCAATTTAGATAGGGCATGAGCAGTGTCACGTACATAGCTGGGTAGTCTATGTACTATTGGTTGCAAGAAGTTATCGACCCATTTAGATAGTGGCTCTATTAAAGAGCCAATACCTGCCACAATGGGTCGTCCCTGGACATTTTCAAGACTCTTGTGGACCTTTGGGAAGTGGTGGAAGATAGGCATCACCGGATTTTCAACCAACAAACAGTCAAAAGTATGTCTATCGATGATGCCCTTCTCCAGTCCATCATCCAGGAGGTCCTTTAAGATATGCCCAAAATATGTGGTGGGGTCCCTAGGTAGAATGGAATAGGCCTCATGGTCACCTAATTGTCTCAGTGCTTCCGCTACATAGGTATCCCTGTCCATGACAACAACACTACCGCCTTTGTCAGATTGTCGAATGACAATGTTGGTGTTATTCTGTAGATTGGTAATGGCCTCTCTTTCCTTTCTAGTCAAGTTTGAGTTGTAATTAGAATTAGTCTGGGAAAGAGTGGTGAGGTCCTCCATGACCCTTTTGTGAAACACTTCAAGACTCCTACCCCTAATATGTAAGGGGTAGAAGTTTGATGCAGACTTTAATTTATGTTGACAAATAATGTCTTTGGATGTTTGACCTATGGACCCTGATAAGTCCTCCAGGTTAGTGAGTGCACAAACGTCAGCAAAAGACATATTATCAACATCAAGATTTAGATTTTCTGCTGGTGGATCAGTGGTAGGGGGTGATCTGACTGTGTCAGTTTCTGAAAAGAATTTTCTCAGTGTTAAATCCCTCACTAATCTATTAACGTCAAGAATTGTCTGGAACAAATCAAAGTTCCTAGAGGGGACAAATCCTAACCCATAGCCCAGTACTTTCCTTTCGAGGTTTTTTAGCTAGTTAGTTATTAAATAGTTAATAGTTTAATAACTATTGTACTTAGTTAAATAAATACAAAGTTGCCTGTAAAATAAAAATAAATCCTAAAATAGCTACAATGGAATTATTAATTATATTGTAGCTATCTTAGGGTTTATTTTACAGGTAAGTATTTAGTTTTAAATAGGAATGATTTAGTTAATAATAGTAATATTTATTTAGATGTATTTAAATTGTATTTAAGTTAGGGGGTGTTAGGGTTAGGGTTAGACTTAGGTTTAGGGGTTAATAACTTTATTATAGTGGCGGCGGTGTAGGGGGGGGACAGGATAGGGGTTAATATATATAATGTAGGTGGCGGCGGGCTCCGGGTGCGGTGGTTTAGGGGTTTAACATTTTATTTAGTTGCGGCGGGCTCCGGGTGCGGTGGTTTAGGGGTTAAAAAATGTATTTGCGGCGGGGTACGGGATCGGCAGGATAGGGGTTAATAACTTTATGTAGGTGGCGGCGGGGTCTGGGAGCGGCGGTTTAGGGGTTAATATATTTATTATAGTTGCGGCGGGGTCCGGGAGCGGCGGTTTAGGGGTTAATAAGTTTATTTAGTTGCGGGGGGCTCCGGTAGCGGCGGTTTAGGGGGTAAAACTGTATAGTATAGTGTGGGTGCTTAGTGACAGGGTAGCAAGAAAGCTGCGAATAAGCCGAAGAGCAGCGAGATTGATGACTGTTAGTTAACAACAGTCCACTGCTCATCGCACAGTACTTGGTGCGCGGCTTTTTGACAGCTTTCTTGATAAATTTGACAAACGTATTCAGGTCCGCGGCGGTGATGTTAGGCAAACTTAGGCGAGCGTATTGGGGCCGTCAAATGCAGGTAAGTAGATAGCTTGATAAATAGAGGCCCTAGTCTGCTATTCCACCTTCTAGTAATCATAAAAGGTCTTTTAAAACTTCTCATAAAACTGATTAAATTTGTAATAACCGACAACATTCTGAAATATCCTCCTCTGAAGAGGATCTCTCTGGTTCAGAAGATCCTACTTCAGATATTGATATTGATAAATCTTCTTATCTGTTTAAGATTGAATATATTCGGTCTTTGTTAAAAGAAGTATTAGTTACTTTGGATATTGAGGAGTCTGGTCCTCTTCCCCAAGGCAGAACATGCAGTGATCTGAGATGTCATCGCAGAAAATGCATCATGTCTGCAGAAAGAATAGGACACATGCAGGAACTGTTAGTACTTTAACTTTGCAGCGCTGCTCCACATCAGACTGTTCTCTTCAAAAAGAGGTATGCTCTGGCAGCACTGTGTAAGTCCTTAACACAGCACATCCACAGCAAAGTGTGGTTTGAAGTGAAAAGTCAAATATGCAGTGTTGACTGGCTCTCAGCCCCCTAACTTTTCCAGTCTGCAAATCTGTGTTTTCTGAATGACATTCCTATGAGCAATTCACCTTTTTTATTGCTACATTTCTATTTTAGATCAATCTAATTTGCAATCCAATTTTCAACTGCTGCAACATATTATACAACTTTTACAATTGCTTTATTCTCCAGTTAATCAACACATTGCAACTAGACTGGTGCTTAGTATTAGTTCCTAATTTAAAATGGACTTTTATTAAAAAATAACCTGCAGAAATATTTTCCATTAAAAAAATCTCATCGCAGAAAGTGAAAAAAAGTTCTGCCTCTGGGGTCCTCTTGATAACAAAACCAGTAAACATTAAATTCTGTTTTTAAACCTCCTGTGATTACTCCTGAGGTTTTTCCTGTTCCAGATGTGGTTTCTGATGTGATTGCTAAGGAATGGTCTAAACCTGGTGCTTCTTTTAATCCTTCTTCTAGGTTTAAGAAGTTATATCCTTTACCAGGGGATAATTTGGAGTTTTGGGAAAAAGTCCCTTAGGTTGATGAGGCTATTTCTACTCTTGCCAGACGTACTACTATTCCTATGGAAGATAGTACTTTTAAAGGGACAGTAAACACCAGAATTTTTGTTGTTTAAAAAGGTAGATAATCCCTTTATTACCCATTCCTCAATTTTGCATAACCAACACAGTTATAATAATACACTTTTTACCTCTGTGATTACCTTGTATCTATGCCTCTGCAAACTGCCCTCTTATTTCAGTTCTTTTGACAGACTTGCATTTTTAGCCAATCAGTGCTGACTCCTAGGAGCTTCACGTGCCTGAGCTCAATGTTATCTATATGAAACACATGAACTAACGCCCTCTAGTGGTGAAAAACTGTCAAAATGCTTTCAGTTTAGAGGCAGTCTTCGAGGTCTTAGCACATGAACCTCCTAGATTTAGCTTTCAACTTAGAATACCAAAAGAACAAAGCAAAATTGGTAATAAAAGTAAATCGGAAAGTTGTTTAAAATTACATGCCCTATTTAAATCATGAAAAAATTTTTTTACTTTACTGTCCCTTTAAGGATCCTTTAGATAGGAAGATAGAATCTTATATAAGGAAAGCTTATTTACAGTCTGGTTATATTCTCAGGCCTGCCATTTATATGGCTGATGTTGTGGCTGCATCAACTGTTTGGTTGGACAGCTTAGCACAACAGGAAGCAGATCCGGATTTGTCTAGCATTGTTCGTTTGCTTCAACATGCTAATAATTTTATCTGTGATGCTATTTTTGATATCATCAATATTGATGTTAAATCTATGTCTTTAGCTATTTTAGCTAGAAGAGCTTTATGGCTTAAATCATGGAATGCTGACTTACGGCTAGATTTAGAGTTTTGTCGGTAAAGACCCGCGCAGCTAACGCTGCTTTTTTTCCCAAGGCACCCTTCCAACAACGCTGGTATTTAGAGTTGTCTAAGGGGCTGCGTTAGGCTCAAAAAAGGGTGCGTTGAGCCTAATGTAGCTCCACTTCAACCCTCAATACCAGCGTTGCTTACGGTAGCGCTAAGCTGGAAAAACGTGCTTGTGCATGATATCCCCATAGGAAACAATGGGGCATTTTTGGCTGAAAAAAAACCTAACACCTGCAAAAAAGCAGCTTTCAGCTCCTAATGCAGCCCCATTGTTTTCTATGGGGAAACACTCTCTAAGTCTGCACCTAACACCCTAACATGTACCCCGAGTCTAAACACCCCTAACATTACACTTATTAACCCCTAATCTGCCGCCCCCACTATCGCTGACACCTGCATTATATTATTAACCCCTAATCTGCCGCTCCGGACACCGCCGCAACCTACATTATAGCTATGAACCCCTAATCTGCTGCCCCTAACACCGCCGACCCCTATATTATATTTATTAACCCCTAATCTGCCCCCCAACGTCGCCGACCCCTATATTATACTTATTAACCCCTAATCTGCCGACCGGACCACGCCGCCACTATAATAAATGTATTAACCCCTAAACCGCCACACTCCCGCCTCGCAAACACTAGAATAAATAGTATTAACCCCTAATCTGCCCTCCCTAACATCGCCGCCACCTACCTACAATTATTAACCCCTAATCTCCCACCCGCAACGTTGCCGCTACTATAATAAATTTATTAACCCCTAAACCTAAGTCTAACCCTAACACCCCCCTAACATAAATATAATTTAAATGAAACGAAATAATATTCCTAAAAATAACTAAATTATTCCTATTTAAAAATAAATACCTATAAAATAAACCCTAATATAGCTACAATATAACTAATAATTACATTGTAGCTATTTTAAGATTTATATTTATTTTACAGGCAACTTTGTATTTATTTTAACTAGGTACAATAGTTATTAAATTGATGTTAGATCCATGTCTTTAGCTGTTTTAGCTAGAAGAGTTTTGTGGCTTAAATCTTGGAATGCTGATATGACATCTAAATCTAGATTACTATTACTTTCTTTCCAAGGTAATAATTTATTTGGTTCTCAGATGATTCTATTATTTCAACTATCACTGGGGGAAAAGGAGTTTTTTTGCCTCAGGATAAAAAACCTAAGGGTAAATCTAAGGCTTCTAACCGTTTTCGTTCCTTTCGTCAGAATAAAGAACAAAAACTCAATCCTTCTCCCAAGGAATCTGCTTCCAATTGGAAGCCTTCTTCAAATTGGAATAAATCCAAGCCATTTAGGAAACCAAAGTCAGCCCCTAAATCCACATGAAGGTGCGGCCCTCATGCCAGCTCAGCTGGTAGGGGGCAGATTAAGGTTTTTCAAAGATTTTTGGATAAAATCTGTCCAAAATCATTGGATTCAGAGCATTGTCTCTCAAGGGTATCGAATAGGATTCAAAGAAAGACCTCCTGTGAGAAGATTTTTCTCTCACACATCCCTGTAAATCCAGTAAAAGCTCAGGCTTTTCTGAAGTGTGTTTCAGATCTGGAGTCTTCAGGGGTATTCATGCCAGTTCCTCCACAGGAACAAGGTTTGGGGTTTTATTCAAACCTATTCATTGTACCAAAGAAAGAAATTTATTCAGACCAGTTCTGGATCTAAAAATTTTGAATCGTTATGTAAGAGTACCAACTTTCAAGATGGTGACTATAAGGACTATTCTGCCTTTTGTTCAGCGAGGACATTATATGTCCACAATAGACTTGTAGGATGCATACCTTCATATTCCAATTCATCCAGAACACTTTCAGTTTCTGAGATTCTCTTTTCTAGACAAGCATTACCAATTTGTTGCTCTTCCATTTGGCCTAGCAACAGCTCCAATAATCTTTTCAAAGGTTCTGGGTGCCCTACTATCTGTAATCAGAGAACAGGGTATTGCGGTGTTTCCTTATTTGGACGATATCTTGGTACTAGCTCAGTCTTTATATACTGCAGAATCTCACACGAATCAACTAGTGTTGTTTGTTCGGAAACATGGTTGGAGGATCAATTTACCAAAATGTTTCTTGATTCCTCAGACAAGGGTCACCTTTTTAGGCTTCCAGATAGATTCAGTGTCCATGACTCTGTCTCTAACAGACAAGAGACGTTTAAAATTGGTTGCAGCATGCCAGCTCCTTCAGTCTCAGTCATTCCCTTCAGTGGCTATGTGCATGGAAGTTTTAGGTCTCATGACTGCAGCATTGGACGCGATCCCCTTTGCTCGTTTTCACATGAGACCTCTACAGCTTTGTATGCTGAATCAATGGTGCAGGGATTATACAAAGATATCACAATTAATATCCTTGAATCCCAATGTACGACACTCTCTGACATGGTGGATAGATCCCCATTGTTTGGTTCAAGGGGCTTCTTTTGTTCGCCCAACCTGGACTGTGATCACAACAGATGCGAGTCTTTCAGGTTGGGGAGCTGTTTGGGGATCTCTGACAGCACAAGGGGTTTGGAAATCTCAAGAGGCGAGATTACCAATAAATATTTTAGAACTCCGTGCAATTCTCAGGGCTCTTCAGTTCTGGCCTCTGCTAAAGAGAGAACCGTTCATTTGTTTTCAGACAGACAATATCACAACTGTGGCTTATGTCAATCATCAGGGTGGGACTCACAGTCCCCAAGCTATGAAATAAGTATCTCGGATACTTGCCTGGGCGGAATCCAGCTCCTGTCTAATCTCTGCGGTGCATATCCCAGGCGTAGACAATTGGAAGGCGGATTATCTCAGCCGCCAGACTTTACATCTAGGGGAGTGGTCTCTCCATCCAGATGTGTTTTCTCAGATTGTTCAGATGTGGGGCCTTCCAGAGATAGATCTCATGGCCTCTCATCTAAACAAGAAACTTCCCAGATACCTGTCCAGGTCCAGGGATGTTCAGGCGGAAGCAGTGGATGCGCTGACACTTCCTTGGTGTTATCAACCTGCTTACATCTTCCCGCCTCTAGTTCTCCTTCCAAGAGTGATCTCCAAAATCATCATGGAACAGTCTTTTGTGTTGCTGATGGCTCCAGCATGGCCACACTGGTTTTGGTATGCGGATCTGGTTCGGATGTCCAGTTGCCCGCCTTGGCCACTTCCGTTATGGCCGGACCTACTATCTCAAGGTCCTTTTTTCCATCAGGATCTCAAATCATTAAATTTGAAGATATGGAAATTGAACGCTTGATTCTTAGTCATAGAGGTTTCTCTGACTCAGTGATTAATACTATGTTACAAGCTCGTAAATCTGTCTCTAGGAAGATTTATTATAGAGTTTGGAAGACATACATTTCATGGTGTTCTTCTCATAAATTCTCCTGGAATTCCTAGAATTTTACAGTTCCTTCATGATGGTTTGGATAACTGTTTGTCTGCAAGTTCCTTGAAAGTACAAATCTCCGCTCTTTCTGTTTTATTTCACAGAAACATTGCTATACTTCCTGATATTCACTGTTTTGTACAGGCTTTAGTTCGTATTAAGCCTATCATTTAATCAATTTCTCCTCCTTGGAGTCTTAATTTGGTTCTGAAGGCTTTACAGGCTCCTCCATTTGAGCCTATGCATTCTTTGGACATTAAACTACTTTCTTGGAAAGTGTTGTTCCTTTTGGCCATCTCGTCTGCTAGAAGAGTTTCTGAGCTATCTGCTCTTTCTTGTGAGTCTCCTTTTCTGATTTTTCATCAGGATAAGGCAGTTTTGCGGACTTCTTTTCAATTTTTACCTAAGGTTGTGAATTCTAACAACATTAGTAGAGAAATTGTTGTCCCTTCCTTGTGTCCTAATCCTAAGAATTCTTTGGAGAGATCCTTACACTCTTTGGATGTGGTAAGAGCTTTGAAATATTATGTGGAGAGTGTGGATACTGAATTAACTGATAACGGACTTCCTGTTGGAGGCGGGGCATGCAGGTGGTTGCAGGTAGCTGCAGGTGCTGAGGACGCTCCGTGCCTCTGGGAGAGGCCCAAATCAATTTCCAACAGATGCACTGGTTTCCCTTGGCCATATCCAGGCTTGGGAACATGGATTACGATCCAGCATGGGAAGTCCGAGTTGCAGCCTAAAAGTGCACGGTGGCTGGTGCACGCCATTTCTACAAAAAACTCCCAGTTGATAAAATATCACTATTTCAAGATAAACCCTCTCTTATATCTAAGGCCCTACACCAGTGATTGTCAACTTCTTTACCTACTATACCCTACACCTAAAGACCGTCTGTGGAGAGACTCTAAGCTCACCTGCACAAGAGCTGTCTTCTGGATTGAGCATACCTTCACGCCGTCATACAGGTCACAGATCGAGGATCCTGGCACTCACCTGGTTGAGTGCGCGGTGTACCTGGCGGCGGTCTCTCCGCTAGTTGGTGGTGTTGTCTGTGGCATTTGGAGTTCCCGGTGCAGGCGAGGAGGGAGTCTCCCTCTAGGGCTGAGAGCGGAGCGGTGGCGGCTTGGAGACCGACGCAAGGAATCTCGGCCCCCTGGTTGGGCAGACAGCGGAGGTGATCCCGCCCCCTTCAACCCGAGTCATCGAGGGGCGACGCAGTACATCGGCCCTGGTTGTGGTGTGCCCGGTCCCCCCCTCGCCGAGGACCGGCACCTCTGCTGTGGAGGAGTACCAGGGTTGTTCGCTTGTCAGGCTGCAAGCTCCCCCTTGCAGAGGTTTGTCAGATTGGAAAGCAGTGGGGGTTTGCTGTGAGCGCAGGGCATCGAAGTCTGAACAGACCGGCAAGGCACCTGGGCAGAGTAACAGCGGCAAGGTACTGTACTTTGACATTTCTGAATATATGCTGGCCCGGACTAATTTCTATGGGTACATTGAACGTACATATACAGCCTGCTTAAGTGTCCTAAAGCCTTTCTCATTCGACCTATTGGGCCTTGTGGTTGGAGCCACAGAGTGTTTGGACAGCTTAAGACCGTCTGAAAAGATTGACTGTGAAGGCAGTAAAGACTCTGCTGTAAAAATATCATAATCTGAACTGAATTGCACTAGGAGAAAGTTGAGGACCGTTTATGCATGCATAGTCTGCCTTAACACAGTTCTCTCTATCTAGATGTTTTTTGGTATTACCTATATATTATCTATATATACCCCGTAGCAAGTACAAACCATCTCTTGTCTCAAATTACTGCTTTTGTTTGACTGCAGGCTGAAGGGAGATAATATAAACATAAAAAGGTGATTACAGAAGGGCAATAGTTACTAGAATACAGTGGCTATATGTAACTCTCTCTTAATATCACCAAGGCTTCTATAGGTGTATCCTTGAAGAATTAATAACCTTAAATATTAGGCATTGGTCCACATCTTAGCAAATTAAGTTTAGAATTATATATTAGAGTGTTCAGACATACACAATCTGTATTGGGTATCATCTATTGTGGGGTTATAGATTGGAAACTGGGTACTCACATTGACACATACTTTTTTTTTTTTTTTTTTTTTTTTTTTTTTTGGCTTCTGTTTCACTTAATTAAAAGGGTTTAGAAGTAAAGGATAATTTTCCCACACCCTGGATTAAATTAAAACATTGAGATTTGAAGATTAACAGCGACTCTTGATTTAAAATATTGTATCACTTTCTGGAGAATAAATTGTAATAATATATACTAAGAGCTAGTACTCAAAGCAGGGCTACACAAAGAGTTTCACTTAAAGACAAGCTACTAAGGTATTGTTAGTTTGTGTGTGTTTTTTTTTTTTTTTTTTTTTTTTTTTTTGCACCATTGTGCTAAATCTTCCAGTTAGATACCTAGCGCTTCTCAGATAAACATTGGTTGTGCTCTATTCATGGATAAGTACATGCAGCAAAGGAATTCTCCTTCCAATATGCCCCCCAAATCTAGAGAAAAGAAGGGGAGCAGCAGGAACTTGGACTCTAGCGCGGTATCCCCTCTGGATAAGAGTGTCTCCAATCCCTCCCCCAATAATTTGATGGAATTTGCAGCTGAAGTAGCTAAGATATTGACGCCGCAATTTGATTTGATCAAACAGGAGATCAGAAATGAGATATCAAGCCTCACTTTGGAGGTTAGACAGTTTTCATCTAGACTAGATGAAATAGAAAATCGGATCTCAGATTTAGAAGACAGACTTAATGTCAGTGATCCGATAATGGTCACGCATAGCAAAGATATTCTCGCGTTGCAAGCCAAAGTGGAAGATCTTGAGGATCGTTCGAGGCGTAATAACCTCAAAGTAATTGGCTTGCCCGAGTCCTCTGAGTTTCAAGATTTGATGAATTTTGTCACTGTCACACTACCACAGGCCCTGCAGATCCCGGCTCCTGCTGCTCCCTTTCTGATTGAAAGGGTTCATAGGATAGGCCAAAGGCGCGAACAGACTGAGGTCTCGAGACCTAGGCCAGTAATCTTTAAATTTGTCAATTTTCAGGACAAATTAATATTTCTCAGGCATTACAGGAAATGTGGTTCTCTCTCTCTGGGCTCACACAAACTATTATTGTTTCAGGATTTCTCTTCAGAAACGTTAACCAAAAGAAGAGATATGTCCTTTTTCTATGGGAGACTACAGAAAGAGAACTACAATATTAGGTTAATTTACCCAGCAAAGCTAATAGTGCAGAAAGACGGCAGTACACACACTCTTAACAATGTCATGGAGGCCGAGACCTTTTGTAGGGAGGCAGGGGTCCCATGAGTAGGTCTTGAACACAATGGGAAGAAGGTTTTTGTTCATAGAATCTGAATATTTTTATTATTTAAGAGTTAATGGAATGAGTAGTATGGTTCTGGAGTTTAAGAATAGGATAGTTGTAGAAATGGTATTTTTTATGTTGGTCTCGGGGTCTGTGTGGGTGCGGGTCGTGTCCAATTGTTGTGTGTTGGTTTTTTTTTTTTTTTTTTTTTTTTTTTTTTCTTTCTCTCTCCCTCTCTGCTTCCTCTCTCTCTCCCCCCTACTCCCTCGCTTATCTCCCTCCCCCTCCCTGGGTTTTGGTCATGGTCCATTGTGGGGATGGGTCTCCATTGCATTAGGAAGAAAAATGCTGTGAATCCTTTTTTCCCACCATGATTGATATTAGATCAGTAAGATGAATAGTACCGATGATGATGAATAGTACTGATGATGTTTAATCTTAGCTTCTTGTCTTGGAATATAGGGGGCATCAATTCACCTATTAAAAGAAAAACTGTAATAAAACATTTGGGTAAATTCAATCCGGATATAGTCTTTCTACAAGAATTGCATCTTGAAGCTAGTGAAATACCTAAACTTAAATCTAAGTGGGTGGGAGAAGTGGTGGCAGCGCCATTTACTTCCAGAAAGAGGGGGGTGGCAATATTATTGAGTCGTAAGCTAGAATACAGGATAGGTAATGTTGAACGTGACTCTGAAGGGAGATTTTTAATATTGGAGTTGGAAATTAAAGGCATTAAATATACACTTTGTAATATATATGGCCCTAATCAAGTTGACCAAACTTTTTGGTCTGTCCTATTGGTAAAATTACACAGCTTCATAGGAGCGAATTTAATTATCGCAGGTGATCTTAACTTACTAGCAGATCCCTTTCTGGATAACTCTAATAACAAGATGATAAACAGCAGAGGTAAAAAAATGAGAATATTTCAGAGATTATGTTCTCATATGGGGATGGTTGATTTATGGCGAGTTCAGAATCCGGATGTGCGTTCTTATACGTGCATTTCGCATGCGCAGCGATCTTTTTCCAGACTAGACTATTTTTTGATTTCAGAAACCATGCTAACGCAGAGCTGGACCACCAGAATTGAAGACATAGCTATTTCGGACCATGCGGTTATTGTATTGGGGCTTAGGGCCGCAGGAGGACGGCCTGGTCAGAACTACATTTCTTTCCCTAGATATCTGAGTAATAATATTAAATTTCAGAATTTTCTTCGATTGAAATGGGCTGAATATCTCAATAATAATCATAATTATATAGATAAGACTGAGATATTCTGGGAGGCTTCTAAAGCCGTTCTACGCGGAGAGATTAAGTCCTATACACTTTACCTGTCAAAAAGTAGTAGTATAGGGGCTAGACAATTAGCTAACCGCGTGAAGAATACATATAGAGCGTATATTACTAGGCACACGAAAGAGTGTTGGGATGCCTATGTCACAGCGAAGACACTCCGGGATTTATTCCTGAAACAGGTTAGTGCCCAGGAAGAACTCAGAATGAAAGCAAGGTATGGAGGGTTCACGGGTAGATCAGCAAAGTTTCTAGCAAGGTTAACTAAATCTTCTCCGAGATACGCAATTACCGCTATTAAACAAGGAACCTTGAGATACACAAGTCATACTGATATAGAAAAAGTATTCTTTGACTTTTTCCAGGATCTATATACTCAAGAGCCTATTAATCTACAGAAAAAAGAGACATTTTGGGGGAAGATTAAAACCCCACGTATATCTATAGAAGCTAGAGATGCCATCAATGCTCCTATAACGGAAGAAGAAATAGTGTGGGCAATTAAAAACGCGAAACCTAATAAAGCAGCTGGTCCAGATGCCCTACCTATAGAATACTATAGAATCCTCCAACCCCAGGTGCTGCCTATATTAGTTAAGTTATTTAATTCTTATTTTTCCGAGAATACGAGATGTTCCACATCCTTCACAGCTGCAAATATCTCACTGATCCTTAAAAAGGGGAAAGACCCTGAATTACCAAGTTCCTATAGACCTATTTCGGTTTTAAATACCGACTACAAGCTGCTTGCGTCTATCATAGCCCTACGATTGAAACCTTATATGGGCGATTTAATTCATGAGAATCAGTCTGGCTTTATGCATGGTCGTAAGTCGACAAGGAATATAAGGAAATTATTAATCCTGATTGAATCTTTTTGGAATATATATAAAACTAAGGAATCTTATGGAAGCATTGACAAGGCTATTTTGACAGTTGACGCAGAAAAGGCTTTCGACAGGGTCAGTTGGGATCATTTGTTTTCTACATTGGACGAATTTGGGTTTTCGGGTCCTTTTAACAATTATATACGTTTAATCTACAGTACCCCCTCCTCTGCGGTAATTATTAATAATACCTCTACTCAGCGATTCAATTTATTCAGAGGGACTAGACAGGGCTGCCCACTTTCCCCCTTCTTGTTTAATCTCAGTATAGAACCACTGGCTATTCTAATACGGCAAGAACTAGAGGGTATTTCATTAGCGCGCGAGAAGTTGATTCTTCTTCTCTACGCAGATGATCTCCTCCTATTCCTATCTAATCTTGCAGTGTCATTACCTATCTTACAGAGTATCACCCAAGAGTTCGGGGAAATCTCAGGGTTTAAGATTAATACATCTAAATCTGAGCTTATGTGGATAGATAAAAATCCCGCACTGCAGCTGAATCACCCTTTTAGGGAAGTCCCGCAGATTACATATTTGGGTTTACGACTATCTAGGAACCCGGAGGAATGGTATGGACTAAATTATAGGTCAGTATTGGACTCCTGTAAGAGTAAACTAGATGAATGGACTAGGCTTCCTATTTCACTAACAGCCCGGGTGACGCTGATTAAAACAATCATCTTTCCAAAGCTCCTCTATATTATGCAAAACATTCCATGGTTCCTACATAAGAGAGACATTACTATATATAATAAGGCCTGTTCCAAATTTTTATGGAATGGCAAAAGACCGCGGATTGCTGTAGGTAGGCTTATGAACTCTAAGACATCAGCAGGTTTGGCACTCCCCGATATTCAGACATATAACCTGGTCATAATAGCTAGATTCGCATTTGATTGGTTGACTGGGAAGGAGCAAATCACGTCATTTATGTGGGAATCACAGCTCGTGGCCCCATTTAAATTGAAAGCTCTGTTACACTGTCCACTCACCTCACTTCCTTCTAATATATTTTACTTAGACACCCTGAAAAACGTCATTATTGCCTGGCAAAGACTATGCGCAGAAATGGGCAACTCACCCTATGTTTCACAATATCTACCTATAGCGGGGAACCCAGAATTTAGTCCTGGCCTCTTGAACCGGATATTCATAGACTGGGAATCTAAAGGCCTCCAAACCTTATGTCAGATGCGGGACACGGGAGGGCATACATTATTATTCCAAGAAATTGTATCTCGGTTTGATATAGGGCCACGGGAGTTCTATGCCTACCTCCAAGTTAGACACTTTCTCCAAGAGATAATCACGAAATATGGGAATGTTTGGTCCCTGGGTGAGCTGCAGTCTAGGATTTCAATGTACGCCGCAGGAATATATGCAATTTCCCCTTTATATTTACTATTAAAGCAGAAATCATCAAAAGCGCAAGTAGACGAGATGGTTGGTAGATGGGCTAACCTATTCTCGGATTTAGATGAGCAGAGTATTATAGAGAGCTTTAAAATAACGCAACAGCCCTGGGTCCCGACATCTTGGAGAGAGTCCCAGATAAAAATCGGGTTACAGAGATATCTTACGCCCGCGGTATTAGCTAAATGGTATAAAATAAAAGCTCTTTGCCCTAGATGTTCAAATACTGGTGCTGATCTCTTCCATTGTTTATGGAGTTGCCCTAAGGTATTGCAATATTGGGGGAAAATCATATTTTGGATGACAGTTGTTCTGAAGGTGGATTATAAAATATCCCCAATCGAGATCTTTTTTCTGGTAAAATATCGGCATACAATTAAGAATCATAACTTGATAAATACTATCATACTAACTGCACGGAGTCTTATTTTTAAGACATGGAAAGCAGCTGCTTTACCTACAATGGCACAATTTAAAAGGGCTTTGACTGATCAGTTCATAATAGAACAAATTAACTTACCCTACCCACAAGAAAAACATCTAGTAGTATTCTTCAAGAAATGGGAGATATTTTTAAGATCACTACCCTTATTGCATCAAAAAAAATTAATTAAACCTTTTAGTAATTCGGAATATTTACAGGTGAACATCTTGGCAGGTCACTTCCCTGGCGAATGGGCAGTGGACACTGAGTGAGTGCTTGGGGGCGGGGTGGGGATGGGGGTGGGGGGTAGAGAGGAGCGTCTCCCGCTTCCCCCTTTTTTTTTTTTTTTTTTTTTTTTTTTTTGTTTTTTGTTGTTTTGTGTGTTGGGTTGGGGGACTTGACTTTCGGGCTATATTGTATATTTGGTCACCGTGCATATAATGTGGGGATAGAAGACGAGATAATCACTGAGTCGAAGAAAGCATAACTAGTTTACCCAGGGCTAGTTGGTTATACTACACAATTTCAGCCAACTCTTAATGTTCACTTTAATAGAGGGTAATAAGAACTGTTTTTTAATTAGCCACGGACACTATTGGCTCTTTGGTTAGGTTTTTAGTTGTTGTTGATATCTAATGATGTATGGATTTGTGTATAATCACTGTTTTTTACTACTTTTAGGTTAAGAAAGAAGGTAATTTGTTTAGTGTAAATGTTTTCTCATATTTTAATGCACGGACATATATGTTTCTATATAGTGGGGTTTGTTTACACAGCACTTTAATTCATTTTTCCCCCACTAAGGACTTATGATGAATATGTTTTTCTTTGGTTCACAAAATATATAGCCTATGATGTACGATATTAACTTGATTATTGTATGTATGTTTTTGTTTTTGTTTTTTTCTTTTGTCACCGTATTTGGACAAAGTATTTGTTTGTAATTATGCGGAAACTCAATAAAAAGAGAATTAAAAAAAAAAAATGAAATATTATGTGGAAGCTACTAAAGATTTCAGGAAGACTCCCAGTCTATTTTGTTTTATTTTCCGGTCCTAGGAAAGGTCAGAAGGCTTCTGCTATTTCCTTGGCTTCTTGGTTGAAACTTTTGATTCATCAAGCTTATTTGGAGTCGGGTCAGGCCCCGCCTCAGAGAATTACAGCTCATTCTACTAGATCAGTCTCCACTTCGTGGGCTTTTAAGAATGAAGCTTCAGTTGATCAGATTTGCAAAGCAGCAACTTGGTCCTCTTTGCATACATTTACTAAATTCTACCGTTTTTATGTATTTGCTTCTTCGGAAGCAGTTTTTGGTAGAAAAGTTCTTCAGGCAGCTGTTTCAGTTTGATTATTCTGCTTTTTGATTTACGTTTTTTTCTTTCAAAAATGAAAATAAACTTATTTTTTTGGGCTGTGGATTAATTTTTTCAGCGAAATATGGCTGTTTTTATTCCCTCCCTCTCTAGTGACTCTTGAGTGGAAGACTCCACATCTTGGGTATTGATATCCCATATGTCACTAGCTCATGGACTCTTGCCAATTACATGAAAGAAAACATAATTTATGTAAGAACTTACCTGATAAATTCATTTCTTTCATATTGGCAACAGTCCATGAGGCCCACCCTTTTTATGGTGGTTATGATTTTTTGTATAAAGCACAATTATTTCCAAATTTCTTTTGTTGATGCTTTCTACTCCTTTCTTTATCACCCCACTGCTTGGCTATTCGTTAAACTGAATTGTGGGTGTGGTGAGGGGTGTATTTATAGGCATTTTGAGGTTTGGGAAACTTTGCCCCTCCTGGTAGGATTGTATATCCCCATATGTCACTAGCTCATGGACTCTTGTCAATATGAAAGAAATTAATTTATCAGGTCAGTAGGTAAGTTCTTACATAAATTATGTTTTTTTAAATTATTTTTTACCCCACTCTATCCCACTTATTTTTTTTACATATCTGTAGTGTAGCTGTTCCCACCCGCTTCGACCCCGTGCACGCCCCCGCCCCCACCCTCCCGTGCACGGGCGCGCGCCTCTGTGCGCACCCCCGACGGTCACGCCCACGATCCCGCCCCCTCGATGTCATATGGCCCATCGATGGCCGCCCACCCGCCTCCCACGTAAGCTCCCACCCACCAACGATACCGGCCATCGATGTCCGGTGCAGAGAGGGCCACAGAGTGGCCAAGGGGTGTTATTGCAGGATGCCTCGATATCGAGGCATCACTGCAATAACCGGAAAATGATCGCTTCCAGCCGCTTTAAACCCCTAATGTCGTACAGGGTACATCGCTGGTCTTTAAAAACCAGGTTGTGTGCGACGTACCCTGTACGACATGCGTCGTTAAGGGGTTAAAGCAAATAAATCCATACTTCTAATCAGTTACTATGTTTTCAGGAAAAGATTATGAGCAAATGTAAGCAAGGTAAAAAGTACTGAATAGAAGAAACCAAACTACACAACTATCTCCTGAAGTGGATAGTTAAAAACTTAGACTAAAAAAAAACCTTACAGAGTGAGCGCTAATAAATATCAGCTAAAGGTATGTATGGAAAAATTGACACGATCACTACTTGCTAAATTCAATATATACAACAGTATTTAATTGG
Source organism: Bombina bombina (assembly GCF_027579735.1). NCBI lineage: Eukaryota > Metazoa > Chordata > Amphibia > Anura > Bombinatoridae > Bombina > Bombina bombina. The sequence goes on along the minus strand of NC_069502.1, from coordinate 844,761,573 downwards.
TTCTTTTAAAACCTATTTGCTAAAAAAAGGCAGTATTTAAAACACAAGTTTTTTTATCTTCTAAAAATACAATCATAAAATCACGATTCATGTAGGATAACAATATAGAGTGCGCACTCTTAAAAGCATGTAAAACTAAAAAAACTAAAAAAGGGGGTCTTTCCTCTGTAGTTTAAATTAAATGGGGCTGTAGCCACAAATAAGTAATGTTATTATTGATCCTTATTTGGAGGATTACAAAAAGGCCAAGTTGACCTGTCATTGGCTACAGCAGAATAAAGTAAAGGTTCTGGAGTGGCCATCTCAGTCTCCTGACCTCAATATAATTGAGCCACTCTGGGGAGATCTCAAACATGCAGTTCATGCAAGACAGCCCAAGAATTTACAGGAACTGGAGGCTTTTTGCCAGGAAGAATGGGCAGCTTTACCATCTGAGAAGATAAAGAGCCTCATCCACAAATACCGCAAAATACTTCAAGCTGTCATTGATGTTAAAGGGGGCAATACACGGTATTAATAACTGGGGTATGTAAACTTTTGATCAGGGTCATTTGGGTAGTTACTGTTGTCATTATGATTTAAAAAGAGTAAACACAGTTGATTGATAACAAATGGCTTCAGCCAAACACTAACCATGAGTGAAAGAAAAGTTTTTGTGCTATCATTTATATTCTCTGAAAAATGGCCAAGAAATCATAAATTCTTCCAGGGTATATAAACTTATGAGCACAACTGTATATATGTATATAGTCATATACATATATATTTTAAAATATTCAGCCATCACTAAGCTACTTACCGTTTCGCTGTGCGATGTTCTGATGCTGTCTTTGACGGCATCAGAACGAGGCTCCCATTGGAGCCTATGGAAGCGTGCTCTCGTGAGCACAGTGCTTCAGTACAATGTGAACATGAGGTCGCATTCACATTGCACCTAACTTGTAATACCAACGCACATTAGCGTGCGCTGGTATTATAAAATGTTGTGCAAATATCGCTTCAGCAAAAGCGATATATTGTCATCCACTTATAATCTGACCCTGTGTTGAGTAATAAGGTGTGTCTTCATGACATCACATTATACTGTGTTCAGTATTCAGGTTTGTCTTAATGATATCATATCATACTGTGTTGGGTAATCATGTGAGTCTTCATGATATAGCGAAAGAGTGGAGTACCTTCTTTATATGAGGTTTAACACTGAGTTTTCCTGGCTGTATATTTTTGTTAATCCCACCTGCTATTAAAACACAAAACAGTAGAGGTAGGGAGCTTGCTGGACCTTATTGTTTTATTTCAGCTGTAGCTACTACCTTACCTGGTAACATTATACAACACAGTATCCCCTTTCACATTATTGCAATATTCGTTACAAATGGCCATTTTTTCCATTAAATATTCAGGGATTGAAAAGTTGCTATTAGGCAGGCACAACAGTCAAAGAAATTCAATAATAAAATGCTTATTTGTGATTCTTAATAATAATCATAAAATGGGGGTTATAAATATGTGCTGGTGACTCTTTATTCTTTTGTGTCTAAATACATCAATTATTTAAAAAGCCAGGGATGTTTGTTATGCCTCATTCTAACTCAGGTGTGTTAAATGGACTGCTTTTTACCCTTGTGGAATAACTATTTTAATTGCTATATTATTTAATAACTAGGCTTGTAAGGGAATACCGACTTTTTATTTTTAGATGTCGCTTTAAGCATTATTGATGATAAGCCATGCCAAAAATATGTATTTGTGCAAGTTCAGTATATAGTGAATTTTAACATTCTTTTTTTCTTTTTTGTATGTTATGATAATCATAAGTGTAAAAAAAAGACTATATTACAGGTAAAGAACACGATTTAAACCTTTTAAAAAATAAAGCTGAAAGCAAACAACCAGTAGTTATAAAGATTAGGTTTGGGACAGAAATAATTGTATTACTAACATTGTCTGTGGATAGAATTTTAAAAGCATTCAATACATTTGAAAATAGAACTAAAAATTTTTTTCAGTTTGACAAATATTGGGCTGCTGGCGAGTCCTTAAATAGTCCCTAGTTACCAGTGAACTACTCTTAAGCCTTAACATAGAGGCTGGGGAAAGGTGAAGACACTGATTTAGAACTATTAAATGTTCTAAAGATAAAATAATTATAATTAATAACATAACTCCCATTATGTTTCTTTCCAACAGGTGGATTCCGAAACTCCAGCTACCCTAGTCATGGCCTGGGTGCAGTTACTTCTTTCCAACTTTATCAAGCTCAAAGTAATCACATGGGCAATATATGTTCTGAATGTGGGAAAAGTTTTACCAAGAAATCAAATCTTATTTGTCATCAGAAAATTCATACGGGAGAGAAAGCATTTTCATGTTCAGAGTGTGGGAAACGTTTTACTCACAAATCATATCTTTCTGCTCATCAGAAAATTCATGTAAAAGAGAAAGCATTTTCATGTTATGAATGTGGTAAAAGTTTTATTCAGAAGTCATATCTTAAAACTCATCAGAAAATTCATACAGGAGAGAAAGCATTTTCATGTTCTCAGTGTGGGAAATGTTTTACTCACAAATCACATCTTATTACTCATCAGAAAACTCACACAGGAGAGAAAGCATTTTCATGTGCTGAATGTGGAAAAAGTTTTATTCAGAAATCATATCTTATTACTCATCTGAAAATTCACACAGGAGACAAGGCATTTTCATGTGATGAATGTGGGAAACGTTTTATTCAGAAATCATATCTTATTACTCATCAGAAAATTCATACAGGAGAGAGAGGATTTTCATGTTCTGAATGTGGGAAAAGTTTTATTCAGAAATCCTATCTTACAACTCATCTGAAAATTCACACAGGAGAGAAAGCATTTTCGTGTTCTGATTGTGGGAAAAGTTTTATTCAGAAATCACATCTTATTACTCATCAAAAAATTCACACAGGAGTGAAGGAATTTTCATGTTCTGATTGTGGGAGATGTTTTACTTTGAAATCAACTCTTATTACTCATCAGAAAATACACAGTGGAGAGAAAGAATTTTCATGTTCTGATTGTGGGAAATGTTTTCTCTTCAAACTAGATCTTATTAGACATCAGAAAATTCATACAGGAGAGAAAGAATTTTCATGTTCTGAATGTGGAAAATGTTTTACTCTAAAATCAACTCTTATTAAGCATCAGAAAATCCATACAGGAGAGAAAGCATTTTCGTGTTCTGATTGTGGAAAATGTTTTATTCAGAAATCACATCTTCTTAGGCATCTGAAAATTCATGCTGGAGAGAAAACCGTTTAAACATTTTCTGAATATGGGAAATATTTTCTTAGGAAATGTGATTTTAAATGGACAATTAGATTAACATATTAGGAGTCTAACTATATTAGAACAGATTAACACCTTGTTAACTGCAATTGATTTTTAATGGTCAAATGCCATCCACTGCCATCTCAATGTGTTTATTCTACAAAGAAGCCTGCCTTACCATACCTGTTTATCGCTCCTTGAAAAATACATCCTGATTGAGAAACATAAACAAGTAAAATATTTTTTAAGGAGAAATTAACAGATCTGGTGATGCAGGTGTCTTGGCACAGTTCAGACAATGTGCTGAGCTTATAGCAAACAATGGGATGGTTTACAAGTTGTGCGGTATGGCTTTACCGCTTGAAAAACTTTGCGTGCGGAATGTTAGCTACTTGATTATACAAGTCACGCGGTATGGCTTTACCGCGATCGTTATGGCCTATAGCTTAACAATCTATTCCGCACTCAAAGACCTGTAGTTATGTGTTTTGAGAAACAAAAAAGTTTCACAAAACACATCAAAAATATGTTACAAAGTACACTAACACACATAAAGTACATTATTAACCCCTAAACTGCCACCCCCTTTATCGCAACTACTAAAAAGTATTAACCGCTAAACTGCCGTCCAACCACATTGCGACTACTAAAATAAACCTAATAACCCCTAAACCGCCATTGCCCAACATCGCAACTATTAAAATAAAATATTAACCCCTAAACCGCCATCCCCCCACATTGCGACTACTAAAATAAACCTATTAACCTCTTAACTGCCGCCCCCTTACATCGCCTTTACTTTAATTAAACTATTAAACCTAACACCCCCTAATTTTAAATTAAAGTTGCAATATACCAACTACCTTAAAATAAATAAAAACTTACCTGTGAAAACAAATATAAAACCTAAGCTTAAACTAAAAAAAATACTTCTTTAAAAATATAAAAAAATGCCAAAAATAAAAAAGCTAACATTACAGAAAATAACAAACAAAATAATCTAAAATAAAAAGAAATATTCCTATTCTAATACACCCGTTAAAAAAAAAAAACCCAAAATAAAAAAAACTAATCTCTAAATAAATTACCGATAGCCCTTAAAATGACCTTTTTTAGGGCATTGCCCTAAAGTTAACTGCTCTTTTGCAAAGAAAATAAACACATTACCCCCGAACATTACAACCCCCCAATCCCCACAAAATAAAAAAAATGAACTAAAAAGAACAATCTACCCATTGCCCGAAAAAATAAAGCCCTAATCTAAAAAAAAACCTGAAACGAGAGCAGTCGGCGGAGCGTTGATGATTGGAGACCGGAGGTCCACTTCAGCCAATCATCTGCCGCACATTTCAGATTAAATGCAAGGTACCCTTTTTATATGGTGGTACCCTTGCATTCCTATTGGCTGAAAAATTAAAATCAGCCAATAGGATGAGAGCTGCTTACGACCTATTGACTGATTTGACTTTGATCAAATCAGCCAATAGGATGTAAGCAGCTCTCATCCTATTGGATGATTGAATTTGTTAGCCAATAGGAATGCAAGGGTATCCCCGTATACAAGGGGTACCTTGCATTCAATCTTCAGTGTGCTGCAGACGATCGCATGAAGAGGGCCGCGTCGCTGATCATCTCCGCATCCGCCGACCGCTCCACCTCCGCCAAGAAGAAGATGGTCCCGCGATGGATGAAGATGGAGCCGTCTGGATGAAGACCTTTCACCTCCTTGATTAATATGGATCGTCGGAGTTTAGAAATGGTGAGTAAATATTTTTTGGGGTTTGTTTGGGGTGTTTTAGATTAGGGCTTTTTTATTTTTTAATTGCTTAAAAAGAGCTGAATGCCCCTTTAACGGCAATGCTCATACAAATGCCCTTTTTGGGGCAATGGGTAGATCAGTTTTTTTTTATTTTTGGGGGATGGGGGGTTGTAATGTTAGAGGGTAATGTGTTTATTTTCTTTGCAAAAGAGCTGTTAACTTTAGGATAATGCCCTACAAAAAGCCCTTTTAAGGCTATTGATAGTTTATTTAGATATTCTTTTATTTATTTATTTTTTGGGGTGTTTTTTAACGGGGTGTATTAGAATAGGAATAATAATTTTTATTTTTAATAATTTCATTTGTTATTTTCTGTAATGTTAGCTTTTTTATTTTGTGTCATTTTAGATTTAATTTTGTTTTGTAATATTAGGATTTATTATTGTTTTTAATGTTGGGTTTATTTATTTTTGGTATTTTTTATTTTTTCAAACAAGTAATGTTAGGGGTTTTTTTTAGTTTAAGTTTAGGTTTTATTTTTTTTTCACAAGTAAGTTTTATTTATTTTAAGGTAGTTAGTATATTGTAACTTTAATTTAAAGTGCCATACCATCCAATCCTTCGGCATCTGTGACACAGCTCCCTCTTGGTTCTCTTCCTATCTGTCTAACCGTACCTTTAGTGTAGCCTTCTCTGGGGGCATCCTCTGCCCCGTTACCTCTTTCTGTTTGGCTACCGCAAGGCTCTGTCCTCGGTCCCCTTCTCTTCTCAATCTACACATACTCACTAGGTTCCTTAATAAGGTCCCATGGGTTTCATTATCATTTGTATGCTGACGATACCCAAATCTACCTCTCTGCACCATAACTATCTCCTTCCTTGCTAACCTGTGTCACTAACTGCCTCTCTCGTATCTCATCTTGGATGTCCTCTCACTACCTCAAGCTAAATCTCTCCAAAACTGAGCTCCTTATTTCCCCACTTCTTCCAAAATCTCCACCCCCCATGTCTCTATAACTGTTAATAACTCCATCATTACCCCAACCTCACATGCCCGATGTCTTGGGGTCACACTTGACTCAGACACTTGACTTAGACATTTCGTTACACAAGACACAACAAAGATTTTAATCCACTCTCTCATCCTTTCCCGCCTCGACTACTGCAACTCTATCCTCTCGGGTCTCCCTAGCTGCCGCCTAGCTCCTTTAGAATCCATAATGAATGCCTCTGCCAGGTTCATCTTCCTTGCACGTCGCTCTTCATGTGCCGCACCTCTCTGCCAGTCCCTTCACTGGCTTCCTCTTGCCTCCAGGATTAAACACAAAATTCTCCCTCTGACACACAAAGCCCTCAATTGCACTGCTCCCCGCTACATCTCAGAACTTGTCTCCAGATACTCTCCCTCCCGTCCCCTTCACACCGCTCATTATCTCCTACTCTCCTCCTCTCTTGTTACCTCCTCACATTCCCGTCTACAAGATTTCTCCATACTGGCTCCCATCTTATGGAACTCTCTGCCTCACCCCACAAGAATCTCCACTAGTTTTAAAAGCTTCAGGTGCTCCCTGAAGACTCTACTATTCAGGGACGCTTACAACCTACACTAACCTTCTTATCTCCACTGCTATCCCCTAAAACCAACAGAAGAAAAAGACGATGGCGCTTGCCAATAATGGGGAGTCCGTGTATAAGAGCAGCAATGTCTTCAGCGACGGCACCGGTCTGTGTAATCCAGCCTGGAGCCCAGGAAGACACGCCTCCGTCAAGGGCGTACAATCGATCCACGAGAAACAAAGGTACTGCCGGGCATCACAGGATGTAAGCTTGAACATCCAAAAAGCAGCCTTCCACATAACAGGAATACTCACAAAGTCACCATCAACTTAAGATGTAAAAATAGCGCTCTTTATTGGGATTTAATAAAAACAAAAAGGAGCCTCAGCCCCATATAGTCAAAGCAAAAAGACTGCATACATGTTTTGCGGGGTGCTCCACGCAGTGATCAAGCGTGAAGCACCACATAAAATATGCCTGCAGTCTTTTTGCTGTGACCCATTCTGTGCATATATGGGGCTGAGGCTCCTTTTTGTTTTTATTAAATCCCAATAAAGCGCTATTTCTCCAACATAGGTGTGTCCGGTCCACGGCGTCATCCTTACTTGTGGGATATTCTCTTCCCCAACAGGAAATGGCAAAGAGCCCAGCAAAGCTGGTCACATGATCCCTCCCAGGCTCCGCCTACCCCAGTCATTCTCTTTGCCGTTGTACAGGCAACATCTCCACGGAGATGGCTTAGAGTTTTTTAGTGTTTAACTGTAGTTTTTATTATTCAATCAAGAGTTTGTTATTTTAAAATAGTGCTGGTATGTACTATTTACTCTGAAACAGAAAAGAGATGAAGATTTCTGTTTGTATGAGGAAAATGATTTTAGCAACCGTCACTAAAATCCATGGCTGTTCCACACAGGACTGTTGAGAGCAATTAACTTCAGTTGGGGGAACAGTGAGCAGTCTCTTGCTGCTTGAGGTATGACACATTCTAACAAGACGATGTAATGCTGGAAGCTGTCATTTTCCCTATGGGATCCGGTAAGCCATGTTTCTTAAGATAGTAAATAAGGGCTTCACAGGGGCTTATTAAGACTGTAGACTTTTTCTGGGCTAAATCGATTCATATATTACACATATTTAGCCTTGAAGAATCATTTAATCTGGGTATTTTGGTGAAATTATATCGGCAGGCACTGTTTTAGACACCTTATTCTTTAGGGGCTTTCCCTAATCATAGGCAGAGCCTCATTTTCGCGCCGGTATTGCGCACTTGTTTTTGAGAGGCATGACATGCAGTCGCATGTGTGAGGAGCTCTGATACATAGAAAAGACTTTCTGAAGGCGTCATTTGGTATCGTATTCCCCTTTGGGCTTGGTTGGGTCTCAGCAAAGCAGATACCAGGGACTGTAAAGGGGTTAAAGTTAAAAACGGCTCCGGTTCCGTTATTTTAAGGGTTAAAGCTTCCAAATTTGGTGTGCAATACTTTTAAGGCTTTAAGACACTGTGGTGAAATTTTGGTGAATTTTGAACAATTCCTTCATATTTTTTCGCAATTGCAGAAATAAAGTGTGTTCAGTTTAAAATTTAAAGTGACAGTAACGGTTTTATTTTAAAACGTTTTTTGTACTTTGTTATCAAGTTTATGCCTGTTTAACATGTCTGAACTACCAGATAGACTGTGTTCTGAATGTGGGGAAGCCAGGGTTCCTTCTCATTTAAATAAATGTGATTTATGTGACAATGAAAATGATGCCCAAGATGATTCCTCAAGTGAGGGGAGTAAGCATGGTACTGCATCATTCCCTCCTTCGTCTACACGAGTCTTGCCCACTCAGGAGGCCCCTAGTACATCTAGCGCGCCAATACTCCTTACTATGCAACAATTAACGGCTGTAATGGATAATTCTATCAAAAACATTTTAGCCAAAATGCCCACTTATCAGCGTAAGCGCGACTGCTCTGTTTTAGATACTGAAGAGCATGACGACGCTGATGATAATGGTTCTGAAATGCCCCTACACCAGTCTGATGGGGCCAGGGAGGTTTTGTCTGAGGGAGAAATTTCAGATTCAGGGAAAATTTCTCAACAAGCTGAACCCGATGTGATTACATTTAAATTTAAGTTGGAACATCTCCGCGCTCTGCTTAAGGAGGTATTATCCACTCTGGATGATTGTGAGAATTTGATCATCCCAGAGAAACTATGTAAAATGGACAAGTTCCTAGAGGTCCCGGGGCTCCCAGAAGCTTTTCCTATACCCAAGCGGGTGGCGGACATTGTAGATAAAGAATGGGAAAGGCCCGGTATACCTTTCGTCCCTCCCCCCATATTTAAAAAATTGTTTCCTATGGTCGACCCCAGAAAGGACTTATGGCAGACAGTCCCCAAGGTCGAGGGAGCGGTTTCCACTTTAAACAAACGCACCACTATACCCATAGAAGATAGTTGTGCTTTCAAAGATCCTATGGATAAAAAATTAGAAGGTTTACTTAAAAAGATGTTTGTTCAGCAAGGTTACCTTCTACAACCAATTTCATGCATTGTCCCTGTCACTACAGCCGCGTGTTTCTGGTTCGATGAGCTAGTAAAGGCGGTCGATAGTGATTCTCCTCCTTATGAGGAGATTATGGACAGAATCCGTGCTCTCAAATTGGCTAATTCTTTCACCCTAGACGCCACTTTGCAATTGGCTAGGTTAGCGGCTAAGAATTCTGGGTTCGCTATTGTGGCGCGCAGAGCGCTTTGGTTGAAATCTTGGTCAGCTGATGCGTCTTCCAAGAACAAACTACTTAACATTCCTTTCAAGGGGAAAACGCTGTTTGGCCCTGACTTGAAAGAGATTATCTCTGATATCACTGGGGGTAAGGGCCACGCCCTTCCTCAGGATCGGTCTTTCAAGGCCAAAAATAAACCTAATTTTCGTCCCTTTCGTAGAAACGGACCAGCCCAAAGTGCTACGTCCTCTAAGCAAGAGGGTAATACTTCTCAAGCCAAGCCAGCTTGGAGACCAAGGCAAGGCTGGAACAAGGGAAAGCAGGCCAAGAAACCTGCCACTGCTACCAAGACAGCATGAAATGTTGGCCCCCGATCCGGGACCGGATCTGGTGGGGGGCAGACTCTCCCTCTTCGCTCAGGCTTGGGCAAGAGATGTTCTGGATCCTTGGGCACTAGAAATAGTCTCCCAAGGTTATCTTCTGGAATTCAAGGGGCTTCCCCCAAGGGGGAGGTTCCACAGGTCTCAGTTGTCTTCAGACCACATAAAAAGACAGGCATTCTTACATTGTGTAAAAGACCTGTTAAAAATGGGAGTGATTCATCCTGTTCCATTAGGAGAACAAGGGATGGGGTTCTACTCCAATCTGTTCATAGTTCCCAAAAAAGAGGGAACGTTCAGACCAATCTTAGATCTCAAGATCTTAAACAAGTTTATCAAGGTTCCATCGTTCAAAATGGAAACCATTCGAACAATTCTTCCTTCCATCCAGGAAGGTAAATTCATGACCACGGTGGATTTAAAGGATGCGTATCTACATATTCCTATCCACAAGGAACATCATCGGTTCCTAAGGTTCGCATTCCTGGACAAGCATTACCAGTTCGTGGCGCTTCCTTTCGGATTAGCCACTGCTCCAAGGATTTTCACAAAGGTACTAGGGTCCCTTCTAGCGGTGCTAAGACCAAGGGGCATTGCAGTAGTACCTTACTTGGACGACATTCTGATTCAAGCGTCGTCCCTTCCTCAAGCAAAGGCTCACACGGACATAGTCCTGGCCTTTCTCAGATCTCACGGATGGAAAGTGAACGTGGAAAAGAGTTCTCTATCTCCGTCGACAAGAGTTCCCTTCTTGGGAACAATAATAGACTCCTTAGAAATGAGGATTTTTCTGACAGAGGCCAGAAAAACAAAACTTCTAAACTCTTGTCGGATACTTCATTCCGTTCCTCTTCCTTCCATAGCGCAGTGCATGGAAGTGATAGGTTTGATGGTAGCGGCAATGGACATAGTTCCTTTTGCGCGCATTCATCTAAGACCATTACAACTGTGTATGCTCAGTCAGTGGAATGGGGACTATACAGACTTGTCTCCGAAGATACAAGTAAATCAGAGGACCAGAGACTCACTCCGTTGGTGGCTGTCCCTGGACAACCTGTCACAAGGGATGACCTTCCGCAGACCAGAGTGGGTCATTGTCACGACCGACGCCAGTCTGATGGGCTGGGGCGCGGTCTGGGGATCCCTGAAAGCTCAGGGTCTTTGGTCTCGGGAAGAATCTCTTCTACCGATAAATATTCTGGAACTGAGAGCGATATTCAATGCTCTCAAGGCTTGGCCTCAGCTAGCGAGGGCCAAGTTCATACGGTTTCAATCAGACAACATGACGACTGTTGCGTACATCAACCATCAGGGGGGAACAAGGAGTTCCCTGGCGATGGAAGAAGTGACCAAAATCATTCAATGGGCGGAGACTCGCTCCTGCCACCTGTCTGCAATCCACATCCCAGGAGTGGAAAATTGGGAAGCGGATTTTCTGAGTCGTCAGACATTGCATCCGGGGGAGTGGGAACTCCATCCGGAAATCTTTGCCCAAATCACTCAACTGTGGGGCATTCCAGACATGGATCTGATGGCCTCTCGTCAGAACTTCAAGGTTCCTTGCTACGGGTCCAGATCCAGGGATCCCAAGGCGACTCTAGTAGATGCACTAGTAGCACCTTGGACCTTCAAACTAGCTTATGTATTCCCGCCGTTTCCTCTCATCCCCAGGCTGGTAGCCAGGATCAATCAGGAGAGGGCGTCGGTGATCTTGATAGCTCCTGCGTGGCCACGCAGGACTTGGTATGCAGATCTGGTGAATATGTCATCGGCTCCACCATGGAAGCTACCTTTGAGACGAGACCTTCTTGTTCAAGGTCCGTTCGAACATCCGAATCTGGTCTCACTCCAGCTGACTGCTTGGAGATTGAACGCTTGATCTTATCAAAGCGAGGGTTCTCAGATTCTGTTATTGATACTCTTGTTCAGGCCAGAAAGCCTGTAACTAGAAAAATTTACCACAAAATTTGGAAAAAATATATCTGTTGGTGTGAATCTAAAGGATTCCCTTGGGACAAGGTTAAGATTCCTAAGATTCTATCCTTCCTTCAAGAAGGATTGGAAAAAGGATTATCTGCAAGTTCCTTGAAGGGACAGATTTCTGCCTTGTCTGTGTTACTTCACAAAAAGCTGGCAGCTGTGCCAGATGTTCAAGCCTTTGTTCAGGCTCTGGTTAGAATCAAGCCTGTTTACAAACCTTTGACTCCTCCTTGGAGTCTCAACTTAGTTCTTTCAGTTCTTCAGGGGGTTCCGTTTGAACCCTTACATTCCATTGATATTAAGTTATTATCTTGGAAAGTTTTGTTTTTGGTTGCAATTTCTTCTGCTAGAAGAGTTTCAGAATTATCTGCTCTGCAGTGTTCTCCTCCTTATCTGGTGTTCCATGCAGATAAGGTGGTTTTACGTACTAAACCTGGTTTTCTTCCAAAAGTTGTTTCTAACAAAAACATTAACCAGGAGATAGTCGTGCCTTCTCTGTGTCCGAAACCAGTTTCGAAGAAGGAACGTTTGTTGCACAATTTGGATGTTGTTCGCGCTCTAAAATTCTATTTAGATGCTACAAAGGATTTTAGACAAACATCTTCCTTGTTTGTTGTTTATTCTGGTAAAAGGAGAGGTCAAAAAGCAACTTCTACCTCTCTCTCTTTTTGGATTAAAAGCATCATCAGATTGGCTTACGAGACTGCCGGACGGCAGCCTCCTGAAAGAATCACAGCTCATTCCACTAGGGCTGTGGCTTCCACATGGGCCTTCAAGAACGAGGCTTCTGTTGATCAGATATGTAGGGCAGCGACTTGGTCTTCACTGCACACTTTTACCAAATTTTACAAGTTTGATACTTTTGCTTCTTCTGAGGCTATTTTTGGGAGAAAGGTTTTGCAAGCTGTGGTGCCTTCCATTTAGGTGACCTGATTTGCTCCCTCCCTTCATCCGTGTCCTAAAGCTTTGGTATTGGTTCCCACAAGTAAGGATGACGCCGTGGACCGGACACACCTATGTTGGAGAAAACAGAATTTATGTTTACCTGATAAATTACTTTCTCCACCGGTGTGTCCGGCCCACGGCCCGCCCTGGTTTTTTAATCAGGTCTGATAATTTATTTTCTTTAACTACAGTCACCACGGTATCATATGGTTTCTCCTATGCAAATATTCCTCCTTAACGTCGGTCGAATGACTGGGGTAGGCGGAGCCTGGGAGGGATCATGTGACCAGCTTTGCTGGGCTCTTTGCCATTTCCTGTTGGGGAAGAGAATATCCCACAAGTAAGGATGACGCCGTGGACCGGACACACCGTTGGAGAAAGTAATTTATCAGGTAAACATAAATTCTGTTTTTTACATCTTAAATTGATGGTGACTTTGTGAGTATTCCTGTTATGTGGAAGGCTGCTTTTTGGATGTGCTGATATCCTGGTCAAGCTTACCTCCTGTGATGCCAGGGAGTACCTTTGTTTATCATATCCCCTAAAACCCCATAGCATGTAAGCCTATGAGCCCAGCTGTTTGTAGTTCACCTTCATAAGAGCCGACTACAACAGTGCAACTCTCGACAGGACCCTCTCTCCCCATTTTATCCCTGTAATCGTTTTTACATACTACTTATGTCCATAGCGCTACAGAACCTGTTGGCACTCTACAAATACCTGATAATAATAAAAGTTAGGGGATGTTAGGTTTAGGGTTTAATTTAGGTAGGGGGGGTTTAGGGGTTAATAGGTTTATTTTAGTAGTCACAATGTGGGGGACTGAGGTTTAGGGGTAAATAGGTTTATTTAGTGTTGGCGATGTGGGGGGGGCGGCGGTTTAGGGGTTATTAAATTAGGGGCTTATGTTAAGGTGTTAGGTTTTTGTAAAACTTTCTTTTCTCTAGACTGCAATAAGGAATGCGAAAATGCGGTATAGATTTTGCAATCGCAGGTGTTTTTCCTAATTTTTTTATCCATTGATCTCTATGGGGGAAAATGTGCAAGAGCACGTCAAGTCAGGACTTGTTTTTTTTTTTGCTGCATGCTGCTTACCACACAAGAAAAGAATGTTTATGGTGACTTGTAATGGCGGCACTATGGAAATAGCGGTACAACCCCATTTTGCGCAGTGCATACGCAACAGGTTTACTGCACAACTTGTAATCCGGCTCAATGTTATTAAGGATTCTTTTTACTATAATATTCCCATGTAGCTGTCAGGTTTTGCAGGTGTTGTGCACTTTGTTAGAAACTGTGTTCTTGTTCTGAAAAAATTCCTGATAGGACCATAAAATATTAGTTTTAGCATTGTGAAGTTATGCTGAAAAAAACTACTCAAAATGTACATTTTTAATTACATACATTGCATAATTTTAACTAGCAAAATCAATTTCAGTATCAGTGGAACACGTATTATGTTTATGTCACAGGGTGGTTGTTGCTGAAGAGCGGTCAGTCCTGCAGTCAGCGTGGCCATCCTGGGTCATGAAAAGCACCAACTTCCAGGGAGACTCCAGCAATCTCCTGCACTATTTCAGTGTACAGGGTCTGTAGCTCAGACATGTGGGTCACAGCCTGCTCAGTGTAACACAATCTTTAAGTGATAATAGCTTAGGCAAACAAGTGATAATAACACATTATCCCATAGACACAGTTGAGATGTATCCTGGGAAGTCTCTTAAATTAATGGAATTGCAGCGGTATATATAGCACTTCTTATCTTACACAAGGTGCCATAAAACAAAAGAAACTCCCTTTTCTTAGACACTGAACAATTAGCAGCCAGGGAACCTAAAATTGAGGCACTGTGAACAATTAGCAGCCCAATGGTAAGCCAGTGAATAAGTTCCTGATTGGTAATTAATTCAACTCTTGAATAGCTAAAACCAGAACCAATCAAGTGAATATGTTTCAGCCAATCAGAGGGTTGCTTACTTTCTATAAAGTTTAACATTGGGTTTTCCTGGCTGCGGTTTCTTGTTAATTCGCACATGCTTTTAATACATAAAACCCCTCAGGGGAGGTAGAAAGCAGCTTGCTAGACTTTTTTGTTTTATTAGTTATGCAGCTCAAATCTTCTCTGGTAACGTTTTATAACATACATTTCACTATTCCCTTACCCATGATTACAATAACTTAAAATTCTTATTGTAACCTCCCATTAAAAATCCAGGCATAGGGCATCTCTGACAGTTTAAATGCTCACAAGTCAATCTTGTGAAGTCACTTTCTTACCTTCACATGTCCCTGGAATCAGGTTTATGCTGGATTCTGCACCACAGCACATATGTAACTCTCCTCATGACATTAAGTAGGATATGAACCCCAGTGACACTTTACAATGGAGGAAATTGTAGCTGCTGGAATAACCTGCACTGTTAGCACCAAGTACAAAGATCTGGCTGATTTGTTACCAGTCTGACACACAGAAGCTGGTGATTTCCAAGGGGGATGAGTTATTGTTAAAGAACATAATGGTGTAAATGGCAGCCAAGGCTAGGGGTTGGTTATATGCTACATCATTATGCTGATAAGACCTGATTATTAATGGTATAAACTTACTTTGTATTACTTTATAAAGGTCATTAACCTGACTTTTTTCCCCTAGACCTCTCTTTCCTGGTTCCTCAAAACCAATAGGATCTGTCACCTATTTGTTGTAATTTCTCTTCTAAATATCTCAGATTCACATTGGTCTATTCACATAATGTACAGTATGTTACTGTTGTGAAGATGAAATGTTTCCAATTTTTATTCCCCCAAACCCCTCATGTCTTTACAATGAGTTGGGAAATTCTCCCTTCAGAGTCATATGATTTTAATATGAATTTATAGCCTCCTTGTCCATACTGTATGCCCTCATCTTGGCTGTCACATTGATTTCTCAACAATTGTATTTTAATAAAATGTATAACTGCTTAAATTGTCTTATTTTATCTAGTTTGTAGGTGTTCAAGGCTTCAAGTATTTACCAGTATACCTATGTGATTAAGGAACATAAACACTAGGCTCCTTGATCCACTGTATGAGCCTCTCAGGATTTGATCTCCTTTGTTTACGCAGCTCTATCTACCTTGGGGATGGTTAAACTTTGTCAATGTAACCAATCACCTGCCAGCTTTGCACTATATTCCTGCATTTTATTGCAAGAAGCAGCCAATCATGGCTCAGTTGTTTTTATTTTAGTACGGCTTCTTGGGTAGACAAAAGCATTGATAAAGTTGTAATCGCTGTAATTCATACTACAAAAGGAACCTAAAAAGGAAAAACAGAGGCGCCACATAGAACAGTATTGTCTGTTGAGAATTGAACAGAGAGATCACAGAGCCTCTATTATAAGTCTCTCACCAGATATGGCGCACAACCGGAGTGCCGTACAGGGCAGCACGGGACCTTCTCAATCACCCGTAAGACACAGTAACCGCGTCAGGACATTTGTCAGAGGAGGCGAGTATCCGGGCAGGCCAATCAGGAGGTCCAAAACAAGCCGGAAGTAGGCAGATCCAGAGGTCCGTGAGAATCAAACAGGAGCACGGATAGTGTAGAAGTACAATCTTTTATTTGTACATGCAAATAGCGTTCCCTTTCTTAGCAAATAATACAGCTGTTTCATCAGGCTACATACACTGTAATGAAACATGCTCCTTAATAAAACGTTAGTGGACCAATCAGAAGTCAGACAGGGGACAACTCCCACCGTGACGTCATAATGACGGTCACGTCCACCTGCCACCAATGATTGGAACACAAACGAAAACATCGTAACATGGATAAAATAAACATAAAATACAAACACAATAAGTAAAAATGTATATAAGTGACATCACAATCTATTTGAGTTCAATTAAAAATCCTAATAGTAAACTATACATATCTAAATTAAAAGAGTCACAGATATCCATCTGACCATAACACGCTGGTAGAGCATATAGGGAAAAAAAATAATAATAATTAACAAAGGTCTAAATGTACCAGATTGGGATTGCGAATTAAAGATAAAAACAGTAATAATAATAGTTAATTGAAATAAAAATGCTAGGATGTTAGATCGGCAACCTACTGACTATATTGGAACAGATCAGGAGTCAACTAAGCATCTGTATGCTTGTGTAATAGAAGTAATAGGTAGATCGCAAGTTATTAATATCTGTTATATAGATATAGAAACAGAAGGCTTGCCGTTGAGCACCTTAGAAGTGAAGGCTGTAGGGATATCTACGTGTAGTTATAATGTGTACTATATTCATACAGTAGACTCCCAGATATAAGGTAAATTATATATCTCAAACTGAACAAAAATTCAGTATAAATAGATACTAAGGCTTCAGAAGGGGTCATTATACTGTGTGAAACGTGTCAATTGTCAGATAAAATATGCGTATATAAGTATAGAACAAAAATAAAAATAGACCCACTCAGAGGGTACTAGCTAAAGTGTATATATAGACACATAATTAAAGGGGCATATAAGTATAAAATGCATAAAATATAATATAACATTAAATAGCTATACAATACTAAAATACCCACATATATACAAATCACACATACGTACATGTGTATACATAATATAATATGACACTCTATAAGACCCCATCGGAATAAATCAGACAATCAGCCCCCATCAGAGGGACCTAAGACAAATTGTTATCAAAGAGTGAGAGGTTCGAAGACCCTAAAAGAACTTCAGAGTGCTAGATAAAGTTATCAAATAAACGCTGCCAAATCTATATTCAGATTGAGTTCATTAGGGTGCATGCTTTTGAGCATGTGAATCCAATAAGTTTCTCGCTGGCGTAACCTAAAGAACCGATTATACATATGAGATTTAGGAACAAATTCTATTGGTAATATAGTAAAGCAGTTGAGTCTCCCAGGATGTTTCAAATTACAATGTCTTGGAACACTATCGGCTAGATTTAGAGTTTTGTCGGTAAAGACCCGCGTAGCTAACGCTGCTTTTTTCCCCAGCACACCCTTAAGACAACGCTGGTATTTAGAGTTGTCTGAGTGGCTGCGTTAGGCTCAGAAAAGTGAGTGTTGAGCATAATTTAGCTCCACTTCAACCCTCAATACCAGCGTTGCTTACGGTAGCGGTAAGCTGGAAAAACGTGCTCGTGCACGATATCCCCATAGGAAACAATGGGGCTGAGCTGGCTGAAAAAAACCTAACACCTGCAAAAAAGCAGCGTTCAGCTCCTAGCGCAGCCCCATTGTTTCCTATGGGGAAACGCTCTCTAAGTCTGCACCTAACACCCTAACATGAACCCCGAGTCTGAAACACCCCTAACCTTACACTTATTAACCCCTAATCTGTCGCCCCCGCTATCGCTGACACCTGCATTATACTATTAACCCCTAATCTGCCACTCCGGACGCCGCCGCCACCTACATTATAGCTATGAACCCCTAAGCGGCGACGTTGCGGGCAGGAGATTAAGGGTTAATAATTGTAGGTAGGTGGCGGCAGCAATGTTAGGGAGGGCAGATTAGGGGTTAATAAACTTTATTATAGTGTTTGCGAGGCGGGAGTGCGGCGGTTTAGGGGTTAATACATTTATTATAGTGGCGGCGAGGTCCGGTCGGCAGATTAGGGGTTAATAAGTGTAGGTAAGGTAGCGGCGACGTGGGGGGGGGCAGATTAGGGGGTAATAAATATAATATAGGTGTCGCCGATGTTAGGGGAAGCAGATTAGGGGTTCATAGGGATAATGTAGGTGACGACGGTGTCTGGTCGGCAGATTAGGGGTTAAAAAATTTTATTAGAGGGTTGGCGATGTGGGGGTGGCTCGGTTTAGGGGTACATAGGTAGTTTATGGGTGTTAGTGTACTTTGTAGCACAGTAGTTAGGAGCTTTATATTCCTTTGTTAGCCAATAAAGCTCTTAACTACTGACTTTTTTTTGCGGCTGGAGTCTTGTCGGTAGAGGGTCTACTGCTCACTTGTTCCAAGACTCCAAATACCAGCGTTAGGCAAATCCCATAGAAAAGATAGGATACGCAATTGACGTAAGGGGATCTGCGGTAGCCTGGAGTCGTGGAAAAGAAGTGAGCGGTAGACCCTTTCCTGGCTGACTCTAAATACCAGTCGGCAGCCAAAAGCAGTGTTAGGACCCCTTAACGCTGCTTTTGACAGCTAACGCAAAACTCTAAATCTAGCTGTATGTTTTTTATAATTCTTCTTAATATTATGTTGTTGTTCAGACCATCTAATACTCAACCTTCTACAGGTACGCCCAATGTATTGTATCCTGCAAAAACAGGTCAAAAGATAGAACACATATTTGGAGGAACATGATATATGGCCTATAATAGAATATTGGCGACCTGTGACGGTCGAAGAAAAACACTTTCTATGTGATAGAAAATCACATAGTTTACATCTGACATTTGAAACTGCCATATGTATTCTGTTGGCGTCCAGCCTTATAGATAGTAGAAGTGACAGTCTTCTTATTCCTAACGATCTTGCTGGGGGCCAAGATCGTTTTAAGGTTAGGTGCCCTTTTATATACGATCTTTGGTGTATTACCTATCAGGCTACCTAAAATCGGGTCCTTAGTCAGAATTTTCCAATGTTTATTTAAAACATTCTTGATTAGTTGATGGTTGCTGTTAAATTGAGTAATAAACAGCGGAAAATTGTCAATTGGGTCTGGAGCTATTTTGGTTTTCTCAAAGTATTTACTTCTATCATTAGACCTGGCTCTGTTGTATCCTCTATCAATAATATAAGGGGGGTATTTCTTCTCTAAGAATCGTTCTTTCAAAATCCCACTTTGTTGGTCATAATCAGCAAGGGAACTACAGTTACGGCGCACCCGCTTGAATTGTCCGTAAGGGACATTGCGTTTCCATGGTGAATAGTGGTTGCTGGTGAAATCTAGGTAACTGTTACAGTCTACAGATTTGAAGTGGGTGGTGCTAGTAACTTTGTTGTTACAAAACTCCAGATTAAGATCAAGAAAACTGACTCTATTAGGGTCTCTAATGCTAGTAAAAGCAATGCCCTTGTCATTAGAGTTAAGATGGTCTACAAAGAGATTAGCAGATGTAATATCGCCTCTCCAAATAAAAATTAGATAGTCTATATAACGGGCGTAGAGTACCAGGTTCGCCCCATACGCTGGGCCATATATATATATTGTTCGTTAAAGAGGCCCATAAATAAATTGGCATAACTCGGGGTGAACCTGGTACCCATCGCAGTTCCTTTGATCTGTAGGTAATTGTGACTTAATATGAATGATATTAAAGATAATAAAAAATCACATTGTTTGGATGGAAGGTAGGGGTCTTGTGTTATGGTCAGATGGATATCTGTGACTCTTAATTTAGATATGTATAGTTTACTATTAGGATTTTTAATTGAACTGAAATAGATTGTGATGTCACTTATATACATTTTTACTTATTGTGTTTGTATTTTATGTTTATTTTATCCATGTTACGCTGTATTCGTTTGTGTTCCAATCATTGGTGGCAGGTGGAAGTGACAGACATTATGACGTCACGGTGGGAGTTGTCCCCTGTCTGACTTCTGATTGGTCCACTAACGTTTTATTAAGGAGCACGTTTCATTACAGTGTATGTAGCCTGATGAAACAGCTGTATTATTTGCTGAGAAACGCATCGCTATTTGCATGTACAAATAAAAAATTGTACTTCTACTCTATCCGTGCTCCTGTTTGATTCTCATGGACCTCTGGATCTGCCTACTTCCGACTCGTTTTGGACCTCCTGATTGGCCTGCCCGGGTACTCGCCTCCTCTGACAAGGGTCCTGACGCGGTTACTGTGTCTTAAGGGCGACTGAGACAGTCCCGTGCTGCCCTGTACGGCACTCTGGTTGTGCCGCCATATCTGGTAAGAGACTTATAATAGAGGCTCCGTGCTCTCTCTGTTCTATTCTCAACAGACAATACTGTTCTATGTGGCGCTTCTGTTTTTCCTTTATAGGTTCCTTTTGATTTGTCCTTTCGTTCGAAGCGAGCAGCCTTCTTTTGCTAGATATTCTACTCGACATGTGGTCACAAGCGCACCTCTTGTGAGGATCTTTTGAATCCTCCTTTACCTAATTCATACTACAAATGCTAAGAAGTTGGCACTCTGTAATAAAAAAAAAAAACTTTAATTTCACAGCTGATGGATTTCATCTCTAGCTGTAATCATAAAAGCTTAATTTGAACCCAAAATATAAAAGTTTAAAATCCAAATACACAATTATAAATAATTCAGAAAGTTTATCATCATTTCAAAATACCCTCAAATATTATTTTAAGGTGCCAATTGAGTAATTCATTTAACTATTTAGACCACCAAAATGTATTAGCAACTCCTGGGATTGGCTGTTTGAACTGAAATGCATTTTTTTCATAACTTGCACATAATTTATTACACTTGCGCATTTATAGATATTGGACCTCAGTTATGTGGCCATACAGTAAATAATAAGGAGAGCTGAGAAGACGAAATAAAACATAGAACCTGTCTGTTCACAATGACTAATAAAATCAAATTAGGGTTAAAAGCGAACTCTTTGTATTACTCAGTGCTCTTATTCCTACAATTTGTGATTTCTGCCTCAGCCCAGCTCTTCATTCCACTGCTGTCCCCTGTACACATGTAGCCTTCTCTATAATCTTTACAGGGACAGTTTAGACAAAAACACATGTGGGCTATTTAAATAAAGCATATTTGTAGGTAAACATTGCACTATATGTGTATTATGTCTTTTACAGCTAAAGCTCTTAAAAAATAAAAAAACATCCATTGTTTTCAGTGTATAGGAATTTGTATGTAATACAAATAGAGATATGTTTTTTCCCCTCACTCCCTAACTAGCTGCTTAAAGTCAGGGAGTCACTAGCTGACATGCCTGGCTCCTGATGCTGGTTCTGAAGGGGGGGGGGGGGCGTATTTTGGCCTAGGCAAACAAGGCACTTGCCTGGGGCAGCACCTTTTTGTGGCTATATTTGCAAGAAACTTACAGTTATTTTAGAAGTATTTTACAGGTATATAATGGGAAATTTTGACTAAAGAGCTAACATTCTAGGGAGGTATAATAAGACACTGCCCATGGAGCTTACAGTTTAGCTCTGAAACTTTCTTTTATTCAGATACCTATTGCCTTTAGTTCTGTTGGATTTCAGCACTTTGTATTGTGTTGGGGAAGTATTGTTTCAAGAAATCTGTGTTTGGGGCTTTTTATATATATTGCTGCAATAGATATGTGTGTGTGTGCCTGTGTAGGTTTCTGTGTGTGTCTGTGTGCGTGCGTCTGTATGTGTATAACTTTGTGTGTATATTTCTGTGACTGTGGGTTTATGTGTATGTGACTGTGTGTGTGTCTATATGTGTATAACTTTGTGTGTATATGTCTGTGACTGTATATGTGTGTGTATATTATGGCCAAAAAAGTCTAAAACCTTGGGGGCAGCAGAATTTTGTGTGCCTAGGGCAGCATGAAACCTTCTGTACTGTGTAATGTGCTGATATGTCTGTCCCATGATGCTGGCTCTGTACTGTGTAATGTGCTGATATGTCTGACCCATGATACTGGCTCTGTACTGTGTAATGTGCTGACATGTCTGTCCCATGATGCTGCCTCTGTACTGCATAATGTGCTGACATGTCTGTACCCTGATGCTGCCTCTGTACTGCGTAATGTGCTGACATGTCTGTATACTGATGAAGGCTCTGTACTGTGTAATGTGCTGACATGTCTGTACCCTGATGCTGCCTCTGTACTGTGTAATGTGCTGACATGTCTGTACCCTGATGCTGGCTCTGTACTGTGTAATGTGATGACATGCATGGCCCCTGATGCTGGCTCTGTACTGTGTAATGTGATGACATGCATGGCCTCTGATGCTGGCTCTGTACTGTGTAATGTTCTGACATGCCTGCCCCCTGATGCTGGCTTTGTACTGTGTAATGTTCTGACATACCTGCCCCCTGATGCTGGCTTTGTACTGTGTAATATGCTAATATTCTTGGCCCCTTATGCTGGCTCTGTACTGTGTAATGTGCTGACATGCATGACCCTTGATGCTGGCTCTGTACTGTGTAATGTTCTGACATACCTGCCCCCTGATGCTGGCTTTGTACTGTGTAATATGCTAATATTCTTTGCCCCTTATGCTGGCTCTGTACTGTGTAATGTGCTGACATGCCTGGCCCCTGATGCTACTATGTAATGTGCTGACATGCCTGGCCCCTGATGCTACTGTGTAATGTGCTGACATGCCTGGCCCCTTATGCTGGCTCTGTACTGTGTAATGTGCTGACACAGACAGAGCAGTTACAGGGTAAGGAGTCAGATCTAAAGTCTGATGTCGATATGGGGTTGATAGATATGTTGCAGGGTCAGAGAATGATGTAGGTATAGGAATAACAAGTCAGTTGCAGGGCTGTTGGGAACTGGGATGACAGTGCAGTTGCAGGGTCATGCATGTGTCTGATGAGGTTATGGATAGAGCAGTTGCAGGGTCTGCTGTGGGTATGGGTGGTGACAGAGCAGTTGCAGGGTCAGGGGTCTGTTGTGGGCATGGATGGCTACAGAGCAGTTGCAGGGTCAGGGGTCTCTTGTGGGTATGGGTGGTGAGAGCGCAGTTGCATGGTCAGGGGTCAGTTGTGGAAATGGGTGGTGCCAGAGCAGTTGTAGGGTCAGAGGTCTGTTGTTGGTATGGGTGTCGACAGAGCAGTTGCAGGGTCAGGGGTCTGTTGTGGGTATGGGTGGTTATTGAGCAGTTGCAGGGTCTGTTGTGGGTATGGGTGATGATAGAGCAGTTGCAGGGTCAGGAGTTTGTTGTGGGGATGAGTGGTGATAGAGCAGCTGCAGTGTCAGGGGTCTGTTGTGGGTATGGGTGGTGAGAGAGTAGTTGCAGGGTCAGAGATCCATTGTGGGTATGGGTGGTGACAGAGCAGTTGCAGGGTCAGGAGTCAGAGCTAAAGTCTCATGTAGGTATAGCAAAACCAATAGTAATGTAATATCTGGTCCTTGTAAAGATTCTCTAAACATTTATTTTTTACCAACATTAACCATTTTGCAGTTCATCTAGTTTTAATATGTGCTTTATTTATTAAAGGGACACTGAACCTAAATTTTTTCTTTCGTGATTCAGATAGAGCATGCAATTTTAAGCAACTTTCTAATTTACTCCTTTTATCAATTTGTCTTCATTCTCTTGCTATCTTTATTTGAAAAAGAAGGCATCTAAGCTTTATTTTTGGTTCAGAACTGTGGACAGCACTTTTTTATTGGTGGATGAATTTATCCACCAATCAGCAAGAACCCAGGTTGTTCACCAAAAATGGCCCAGCATCAAAACTTACATTCTTGCATTTCAAATAAAGATACCAAGAGAATGAAGAAAATTTGATAATAGGAGTAAATTAGAAAGTTGCTTAAAATTGCATGCTCTATCTGAATCACGAATGAAAAAATTTGGGTTCAGTGTCCCTTTAACAGTTTAATTTGCTCCTCCCAAGCTTGCATAGAAAGGGAAACCTTTTATACTTTTTATTGCTTTTATATAACAACTCTGTTGAACTAACCCTACGGGGTCAATTTATCATTCTGCGGACGGACATGATCCGCTATAGCATACGCTGTCAGCATTTATCATAGCAATACCGCCCCCTGCAGATTCGCAGCCAATTGGCCGCTAGCAGGGGGTGTTAATCAACCCGATCTTATTCGATCGGGTTGATTTCTGTCCGCCGCCTCAGAGCAGACAGACAGGTTATGGAGCAGCGGTCTTTCGGAGTTAGATAAATAGACCCCTATGAGTATGCTCAAATTATCAACTCATTAAACTTACAATTTGACACCAATAAAATAACTAGTGGTTCCCAATTATTAAAGTTCAAGCGTAAAATATAATTTATATGAAGTTTATATAAAGTTTATTCGTAAATAAGTAAAACATGTGGTTATCCAGAAGTGCATATTTTAATAATTTATTACTAAATTATAATTTTTTTAATTTAATAATAACTTTTATTATTAATTGGATCTAGCATGTGATATATACTAATTAAGCCACGCTTAATCCAGTCAATTAAAAGTTGTAGCTCTAAGCTTGGAGAGAATTATGTTTTACCTATAATAGTAAGTGAAGTAAATTCTTAAAACACATTAGATTTATTTTGCTTTGTAAATTCACTTAAAATTAGATTTATGTTATTCTAATTTTATTCACAATTTTATGATACAATTTCTGTTTTATTATTTTATTCATTGATATATATATATTTTTAAATATGTTATCAAGTTTTTTTGGAAGGCACTATTAATCAATTAATATACTTTTATCCATACCATAGTTTCTGATGAACAGCAGAAAGCTTTATTTATTTCAACTTCAGAAGTTTAGTTATGGGGCTTCAGAATAAAATCTTGAACGTTTAAATGATAAGCAAAGTAAGGAACAAATTGTCTCAATGGGATTCAAATCAATCTTTCAATAATATTAAACATTGTTAACTATACATATAGAAATATAAATATTTGATGTTTATCAGCAACCAATATGTCAGTTTCACAAAGGCTCCTGTTACTGTGAAGATCACATAACAATACACGTCACTGCGTTTGCCAGTAAGGGAGAAACATTATAAGAATATCTGACAAATTCATGTTTCGCTGAACAAGACTGAGAACCAAGACTTAGACCTTCAAAATACACATGGAGGGCATCTAGAGGAAAACCCGGGCACTGGGCTATTAAATGTGAAGGAAGAGGAAGAGACAGATGACATGAATAGCATAAAAAAAAAGAGAGAAGCGCTCAACCTGGGAACGAACAATAGCATAATAGTTTGTTCTATGGCTAGTTACCACCCAAGAAGCAGCCACTTTTTGCTCAACATGTGCCTTTAACAGAGAACTTTCAAGAAGCATATCAGTCTGATCCTGACTGCACAGTACAGTACAGCCCCGAAATACCAGGCAATCCCTCTCTGAACGAGAGAAAGAGCAAAACCCCAGACGTACATTCCAGCCTATTGTGGGCCTCGTCAGTGAGGTGCAGCCATATCCCTCTAGGCACACTGAGCAACGGGTCCACGTCTGGATTCCCGCATCACACTTAGTGAGACTTCCCTAAGTGTCATAATTTGCATAAATAAAAATAGAGAAGCGCTCAACCTGGGAATGAACAATAGCATAATAGCTTGTTCTAGGGCTAGCTACCACCCAAGAAGCAGCCTCTTTTTGCTCAACATGTGCCTTTCACAGAGAAGAACTTTCCTGAAGCATATCTCCCAGACGTACGTTTTTCAGCAGCGCTGGTATTGGAGTGCGGTCTGGAGCTCAATTTTGCTCTACGCTCACTTCTTGCCTAATGATGCCAGGTTTATGAAAATCTGTAATACCAGCGCTGTAGGAAAGTGAGCGGTGACAATAATGTGCAAGTTATTAACGCACCCCTCATACCGAAAAACTCGTAATCTAGCCGATTGTTAGATGGTAGCTGGTATATGCCATATGCTGTGAATATGCAGGTGTCCAACAATGTTTTAATCCCTGCTAGGGCTGGTAAAATCCTCTTATCCTTACAGGTAAAAAGAGGTCAGAAATTAAAAACTTCTAAACACTAATTTGCCTCTCCCATAGAATGCAAAGCCTGGATATAACAATGACCCATACTCCTATGGTAAATATTGGAACTATTCCAGTACATGTTATTGTGGATAACATGACCACACAGGATATAACCCTGTCCAAGGGAACCACCATAGGATATGCTCTAGAATCCAGTTACTATACTTTTGAATTCAAGAATATTGTAATTGGGCTAATACCTGAAGGATACTTAACTAAAGAACAGTTAACAGAACAATCCTTTGCATCTATGTCAGAGGGATTGTTTACAATTCAGTCTATTTATCCCTTCAGCTCAGAATAAGGCATCTGTTAAATTAAAGAAGCCTCCCTAGTATTTGATGAGCTGAACAAAGGGCAAGAATACCCCAATACCCAGAATCATGAGGCAATGAAATTTATAATCAAGGGGATCTCACCTCTAGGTTAGAAGAAGCCTATGAGATAGGACAGCCTGAAATCTTTCCAGGATTTCAGCAAATAGTCGAAGAGCAAATCTCCTTAGCTAATGGCTGTTCCAGTGATGATGAACGCCGACAGCTACAAGAACTCCTGATGGAGTACAAGGATATTTCTCCAACATAGGTGTGTCCGGTCCACGGCGTCATCCTTACTTGTGGGATATTCTCTTCCCCAACAGGAAATGGCAAAGAGCCCAGCAAAGCTGGTCACATGATCCCTCCTAGGCTCCGCCTACCCCAGTCATTCTCTTTGCCGTTGTACAGGCAACATCTCCACGGAGATGGCTTAGAGTTTTTTAGTGTTTAACTGTAGTTTTTATTATTCAATCAAGAGTTTGTTATTTTAAAATAGTGCTGGTATGTACTATTTACTCTGAAACAGAAAAGAGATGAAGATTTCTGTTTGTAAGAGGAAAATGATTTTAGCAACCGTTACTAAAATCGATGGCTGTTCCACACAGGACTGTTGAGAGGAATTAACTTCAGTTGGGGGAACAGTGAGCAGACTTTTGCTGCTTGAGGTATGACACATTCTAACAAGACGATGTAATGCTGGAAGCTGTCATTTTCCCTATGGGATCCGGTAAGCCATTTTTATTACAGAGTAAATAAGGGCCTCACAAGGGCTTGTTAAGACTGTAGACATTTTCTGGGCTAAATCGATTCATATATAACATATTTAGCCTTGAGGAATCATTTAATATGGGTATTTTTGTAAAATAATATCGGCAGGCACTGTTTTAGACACCTTATTCTCTAGGGGCTTTCCCTAATCATAGGCAGAGCCTCATTTTCGCGCCGGTATTGCGCACTTGTTTTTGAGAAGCATGACATGCAGTCGCATGTGTGAGGAGCTCTGATACATAAAAAAGACTTTCTGAAGGCGTCATTTGGTATCGTATTCCCCTTTGGGCTTGGTTGGGTCTCAGCAAAGCAGATACCAGGGACTGTAAAGGGGTTAAGGATAAAAACGGCTCCGGTTCCGTTATTTTAAGGGTTAAAGCTTCCAAATTTGGTGTGCAATACTTTTAAGGCTTTAAGACACTGTGGTGAAATTTTGGTGAATTTTGAACAATTCCTTCATATTTTTTCGCAATTGCAGTAATAAAGTGTGTTCAGTTTAAAATTTAAAGTGACAGTAACGGTTTTATTTTAAAACGTTTTTTGTACTTTGTTATCAAGTTTATGCCTGTTTAACATGTCTGAACTACCAGATAGACTGTGTCCTGAATGTGGGGAAGCCAAGGTTCCTTCTCATTTAAATAGATGTGATTTATGTGACACTGAAAATGATGCCCAAGATGATTCCTCAAGTGAGGGGAGTAAGCATGGTACTGCATCATTCCCTCCTTCGTCTACACCAGTCTTGCCCACTCAGGAGGCCCCTAGTACATCTAGCGCGCCAATACTCCTTACTATGCAACAATTAACGGCTGTAATGGATAATTCTATCAAAAACATTTTAGCCAAAATGCCCACTTATCAGCGTAAGCGCGACTGCTCTGTTTTAGATACTGAAGAGCATGAGGACGCTGATGATAATGGTTCTGATATGCCCCTACACCAGTCTGAGGGGGCCAGGGAGGTTTTGTCTGAGGGAGAAATTTCAGATTCAGGGAAAATTTCTCAACAAGCTGAACCCGATGTGATTTCATTTAAATTTAAGTTGGAACATCTCCGCGCTCTGCTTAAGGAGGTGTTATCCACTCTGGATGATTGTGAGAATTTGATCATCCCAGAGAAACTATGTAAAATGGACAAGTTCCTAGAGGTCCCGGGGCCTCCAGAAGCTTTTCCTATACCCAAGCGGGTGGCGGACATTGTAAATAAAGAATGGGAAAGGCCCGGTATACCTTTCGTCCCTCCCCCCATATTTAAAAAATTGTTTCCCATGGTCGACCCCAGAAAGGACTTATGGCAGACAGTCCCCAAGGTCGAGGGGGCGGTTTCTACTTTAAACAAACGCACCACTATACCCATAGAAGATAGTTGTGCTTTCAAAGATCCTATGGATAAAAAATTAGAAGGTTTGCTTAAAAAGATGTTTGTTCAGCAAGGTTACCTTCTACAACCAATTTCATGCATTGTCCCTGTCACTACAGCCGCGTGTTTCTGGTTCGATGAGCTAGAAAAGGCGATCGATAGTGATTCTCCTCCTTATGAGGAGATTATGGACAGAATCCGTGCTCTCAAATTGGCTAATTCTTTCACCCTAGACGCCACTTTGCAATTGGCTAGGTTAGCGGCGAAAAATTCTGGGTTTGCTATTGTGGCGCGCAGAGCGCTTTGGTTGAAATCTTGGTCAGCGGATGCGTCTTCCAAGAACAAATTGCTTAACATTCCTTTCAAGGGGAAAACGCTGTTTGGCCCTGACTTGAAAGAGATTATCTCTGATATCACTGGGGGTAAGGGCCACGCCCTTCCTCAGGATAGGTCTTTCAAGGCCAAAAATAAACCTAATTTTCGTCCCTTTCGTAGAAACGGACCAGCCCCAAGTGCTACGTCCTCTAAGCAAGAGGGTAATACTTCTCAAGCCAAGCCAGCCTGGAGACCAATGCAAGGCTGGAACAAGGGAAAGCAGGCCAAGAAGCCTGCCACTGCTACCAAGACAGCATGAAATGTTGGCCCCCGATCCGGGACCGGATCTGGTGGGGGGCAGACTCTCTCTCTTCGCTCAGGCTTGGGCAAGAGATGTTCTGGATCCTTGGGCACTAGAAATAGTCTCCCAAGGTTATCTTCTGGAATTCAAGGGGCCTCCCCCAAGGGGGAGGTTCCACAGGTCTCAATTGTCTTCAGACCACATAAAGAGACAGGCATTCTTGCATTGTGTAGAAGACCTGTTAAAAATGGGAGTGATTCATCCTGTTCCATTAGGAGAACAAGGGATGGGGTTCTACTCCAATCTGTTCGTAGTTCCCAAAAAAGAGGGAACGTTCAGACCAATCTTGGATCTCAAGATCCTAAACAAGTTTCTCAAGGTTCCATCGTTCAAAATGGAAACTATTCGAACAATTCTTCCTTCCATCCAGGAAGGTCAATTCATGACCACGGTGGATTTAAAGGATGCGTATCTACATATTCCTATCCACAAGGAACATCATCGGTTCCTAAGGTTCGCATTCCTGGACAAGCATTACCAGTTCGTGGCACTTCCTTTCGGATTAGCCACTGCTCCAAGGATTTTCACAAAGGTACTAGGGTCCCTTCTAGCGGTACTAAGACCAAGGGGCATTGCAGTAGTACCTTACTTGGACGACATTCTGATTCAAGCGTCGTCCCTTCCTCAAGCAAAGGCTCACACGGACATAGTCCTGGCCTTTCTCAGATCTCACGGATGGAAAGTGAACGTAGAAAAGAGTTCTCTATCTCCGTCAACAAGGGTTCCCTTCTTGGGAACAATAATAGACTCTTTAGAAATGAGGATTTTTCTGACAGAGGCCAGAAAAACAAAACTTCTAAACTCTTGTCAAACACTTCATTCCGTTCCTCTTCCTTCCATAGCGCAGTGCATGGAAGTAATAGGTTTGATGGTAGCGGCAATGGACATAGTTCCTTTTGCGCGCATTCATCTAAGACCATTACAACTGTGCATGCTCAGTCAGTGGAATGGGGACTATACAGACTTGTCTCCGACGATTCAAGTAAATCAGAGGACCAGAGACTCACTCCGTTGGTGGCTGTCCCTGGACAACCTGTCACAAGGGATGACCTTCCGCAGACCAGAGTGGGTCATTGTCACGACCGACGCCAGTCTGATGGGCTGGGGCGCGGTCTGGGGACTCCTGAAAGCTCAGGGTCTTTGGTCTCGGGAAGAATCTCTTCTACCGATAAATATTCTGGAACTGAGAGCGATATTCAATGCTCTCAAGGCTTGGCCTCAGCTAGCGAAAGCCAAGTTCATACGGTTTCAATCAGACAACATGACGACTGTTGCGTACATCAACCATCAGGGGGGAACAAGGAGTTCCCTGGCGATGGAAGAAGTAACCAAAATCATTCAATGGGCGGAGACTCACTCCTGCCACCTGTCTGCAATCCACATTCCAGGGGTGGAAAATTGGGAAGCGGATTTTCTGAGTCGTCAGACATTACATCCGGGGGAGTGGGAACTCCATCCGGAAATCTTTGCCCAAATTACTCAATTGTGGGGCATTCCAGACATGGATCTGATGGCCTCTCGTCAGAACTTCAAGGTTCCTTGCTACGGGTCCAGATCCAGGGATCCCAAGGCGACTCTAGTAGATGCACTAGTAGCACCTTGGACCTTCAAACTAGCTTATGTATTCCCGCCGTTTCCTCTCATCCCCAGGCTGGTAGCCAGGATCAATCAGGAGAGGGCGTCGGTGATCTTGATAGCTCCTGCGTGGCCACGCAGGACTTGGTATGCAGATCTGGTGAATATGTCATCGGCTCCACCTTGGAAGCTACCTTTGAGACGAGACCTTCTTGTTCAAGGTCCGTTCGAACATCCGAATCTGGTCTCACTCCAGCTGACTGCTTGGAGATTGAACGCTTGATCTTATCAAAACGAGGGTTCTCAGATTCTGTTATTGATACTCTTGTTCAGGCCAGAAAGCCTGTAACTAGAAAAATTTACCACAAAATATGGAAAAAATATATCTGTTGGTGTGAATCTAAAGGATTCCCTTGGAACAAGGTAAAGATTCCTAAGATTCTATCCTTTCTTCAAGAAGGATTGGAGAAAGGATTATCGGCAAGTTCCTTGAAGGGACAGATTTCTGCCTTGTCTGTGTTACTTCACAAAAAGCTGGCAGCTGTGCCAGATGTTCAAGCCTTTGTTCAGGCTCTGGTTAGAATCAAGCCTGTTTACAAACCTTTGACTCCTCCTTGGAGTCTCAACTTAGTTCTTTCAGTTCTTCAGGGGGTTCCGTTTGAACCCTTGCATTCCGTTGATATTAAGTTATTATCTTGGAAAGTTTTGTTTTTGGTTGCAATTTCTTCTGCTAGAAGAGTTTCAGAATTATCTGCTCTGCAGTGTTCTCCTCCTTATCTGGTTTTCCATGCAGATAAGGTGGTTTTACGTACTAAACCTGGTTTTCTTCCGAAAGTTGTTTCTAACAAAAACATTAACCAGGAGATAGTCGTGCCTTCTTTGTGTCCGAATCCAGTTTCAAAGAAGGAACGTTTGTTGCACAATTTGGATGTTGTTCGCGCTCTAAAATTCTATTTAGATGCTACAAAGGATTTTAGACAAACATCTTCCTTGTTTGTTGTTTATTCTGGTAAAAGGAGAGGTCAAAAAGCAACTTCTACCTCTCTCTCTTTTTGGATTAAAAGCATCATCAGATTGGCTTATGAGACTGCCAGACGGCAGCCTCCTGAAAGAATCACAGCTCATTCCACTAGGGCTGTGGCTTCCACATGGGCCTTCAAGAACGAGGCTTCTGTTGATCAGATATGTAGGGCAGCGACTTGGTCTTCACTGCACACTTTTACCAAATTTTACAAGTTTGATACTTTTGCTTCTTCTGAGGCTATTTTTGGGAGAAAGGTTTTGCAAACCGTGGTGCCTTCCATTTAGGTGACCTGATTTGCTCCCTCCCTTCATCCGTGTCCTAAAGCTTTGGTATTGGTTCCCACAAGTAAGGATGACGCCGTGGACCGGACACACCTATGTTGGAGAAAACAGAATTTATGTTTACCTGATAAATTACTTTCTCCAACGGTGTGTCCGGTCCACGGCCCGCCCTGGTTTTTTAATCAGGTCTGATAATTTATTTTCTTTAACTACAGTCACCACGGTATCATATGGTTTCTCCTATGCAAATATTCCTCCTTTACGTCGGTCGAATGACTGGGGTAGGCGGAGCCTAGGAGGGATCATGTGACCAGCTTTGCTGGGCTCTTTGCCATTTCCTGTTGGGGAAGAGAATATCCCACAAGTAAGGATGACGCCGTGGACCGGACACACCGTTGGAGAAAGTAATTTATCAGGTAAACATAAATTCTGTTTTTTGCTAGGGATTCTTATGACTGTGGGACTACAGACTTGAACATTGCAAGAATACAAACAGATCCCAATGCACCACCTGTCTTTGATAAATAATACAGACTTCCTTTAGCCTCATATGATTCTTTTGCAGAAATCATAAGGAACCGGGAATAAAGAGGTATCATCAGACAGGTGCACAGCTCTTATAACAATCCTATTCTAGGTGTTCTTAAGCCCAATGGACAATGGCGCATGTGTGCTGACTTAAGACAGCTAAACAAACAAGTATACATGTCTGGCTGGCCTGTGCCATATATTGAATAGTGCCTAGCGCAGATGCAGGGATCCAAAATATTCACTGCCATTGATTGTGCACAGAGATATTGGACCATAAAGGTACATGAGGAGGACTAGTATAAGCTCGCATTCTCATTCCAAAAGGTCCAGTATGCATTCCAAAGGCTCCCATTTGGATACATAAATTCAGGACATGAATTTGCTGTATTCATGTATTAGGCTATGCCTGATGCACTAGAAAGGGGGACTTTGTTGATGATGTTTTAGTCAAAAGCACAGACTTTGAAAAACACATCAGAGAACTTAAAGGGACACTGAACCCAAATTTTTTCTTTCATGATTCAGATAGAGCATGACATTTTATTCAACTTTCTAATTTACTCTTTATTATCAATTTTTCTTCGTTCTCTTGCTATCTTTATTTTAAAAGCAGGAATGTAAATCTTAGCAGCCAGCCCATTTTAGGTTCAGCACCATGGATAGCCCTTGCTTATTGTAGACTTACATTTACCCACCAATAAGCAAGCATAACCCAGGTTCTCAACCAAAAATAGGCCGGCTCCTATGCATCATATTCCTGCTTTTTATATAAAGATAGCAAGAGAACGAAGACAAATTAATAATAGGAGTAAATTAGAAAGTTGCTTAAAATTGCATGCACTATTTGAATATTGAATGGCAAAATCTGGGTTTAGTGTCCCTTTAAACACGTCCTCAGCCAACTTAAAAGGGCAGGTGTCAAATTATCCCTACAAAAAGCTCAATGGTGCCGCACTCGCGTAAACTTCTTGGGACATGAAGTTACTTCTGAAGGGTTAAATCCTCAGAAGAAAAAGGTGGAAGCTATAATAAATTCTAAGAACCCAACTAACTTAAAGGAATTAAGATCATTCCTGGGTATGACAAATTATTCTCACAAATGTATTGATAATTGTGCAGAATTAGCTAAACCACTGCTACTTCTTCTAAAGAAGGATGTGAAATGGCACTGGAGTGAAGATTAAGAGACAGCCATCAGAGAGCTGAAGAGAAAACTCACTCAACCACCTTGCTTAGCGTACCCTAAAGGGGATAAACCTTTCTACTTATAGACAGGTTACACAGATATAAACAGGAGTGCTGTTTTATACCAAAAAAAACATGATAATTTAAGCAAAGTCATTGCTTATGCAAGCAAAACTCTATCCCCAGTAGAAATAAAATGTAGTGATTGTGAATAAGCCCTCTTCTCTACTGTATGGGCTTTACAAAATTTCGGCAGCTATATACAGGGTGAGAAAATCATTGTAGAAACGACCCATCAGCCTTTGATATACCTGAAAAGTGAGAGAATAATAGAGGGGAACTTGTCTAATAGCCGCATAACAGCTTGGACTCTTTTCTTACAACACTGGCATTTAGAAATTTGCTACAAACAAAATAAAAAGAATCCAGTCGCACAGAGGCTTGCTGAGCTCCACGACTGTACTGCTAAGGATCATGGGGAAAAGTTATTAGAAGATGATTTCCTGGATGAACAATTGCTTTCCCCTTATAAAATATACGAGGACCATTGTCAAACATTACCTTGGGTATATGTTGATGGTTGTTCTTACCATGCCACTATTGAAAATGAGCGCCGATTAGTCGCTGGCATTGCTATAACTTGGGCAAATGGATTCCCAAATATTTCTGTAGGTTTCAACATTGGACCAAGATCCAGTCAAGTGGCAGAACTCACTGCTGTTCTAAAAATCATTGAAATGGTTATTGAACAAGTTATTCATGAATTTATGATCATTACTGACTTAAATTATGTGCGTGACAATTTTGTTGAATACCTGCCAACTTGGAAAAGAAATGGCATGCGGAAAACTAACAACAAACAAGTCAAACATGGCAAGTTGTTCTGCAAGATTGATTTTCATTTATAAATAATTGGGTGTTTGGATCAGCAATTTCAGTTTGATCTATCAAATAAGTGAAGGGCACAGTAATATTTCAGTAGTGAAATTAGGTTTATTGGATTAATATGTATCCAAATGAAATTAGACAGGTGCATAAATTTGGGCACCCCAACAGAAATATTGCATCAATATTTAGTAGAGCCTCCTTTAGCAGAAATAACAGCCTCTAGATGCTTCCTATAGCCTGTAATGAGTGTCTGGATTCTGGATGAAGGTATTTTGGACCATTCCTCCTTGCAAAACATCTCCAGTTTAGTTAGGTGTAATGGTTGCCGAGCATGGACAGCCCGCTTCAAATTACCCCACAGATTTTCAATGATATTCAGGTCTGGGGACTGGGGTGGCCATTCCAGAACATTGTACTTGTTTCTCTGCATAAATGCCAGAGTAGATTTTGAGCAGTGTTTTTGGGTCGTTGTCTTGTTGAAATATCCATCCCGGCGTAACTTCAACTTTGTGACTGATTCCTCAACATTATTCCTAAGTATCTGCTGATATTGAGTGGAATCCATGCAACCCTCAACTTTAACAAGATTCCCAGTACCAGCACTGGCCACACAGCCCCAAAGCATGATGGAACATCCACCAAATTTTACTGTGGGTAGCAAGTGTTTGTCTTGGAATGCTGTGTTCTTTTGCCGCCATGCAAAACGCCCCTTGTTATGACCAAATAACTCAATCTTTGTTTCCTCAGTCCACAGCACCTTCTTCCAAAATGAAGCTGGCTTGTCGAAAGTGTGTTTGCATACCTCAAGCGACTGTTTGTGGCGTGTGTGCAGAAAAGGATTCTTCCGCATCACACTCCCATACAGCTTCTCCTTGTGCAAAGTGTGCTGAATTGTTAACGATGCACAGTGACACCATCTGCAGCAAGATGTTGTTGTAGGTCTTTGCAGGTGATCGGTGGGCTGTTTTTGACTGTTCTTACCATCCTTTGCCTCTCCGATATTTTACTTGGCCTGCCACTTCTGGCCTTAACAAGAACTGTGGCTGTGATCTTCCATTTCCTCACTATGTTCCTCACAGTAGACACTGACAGTTTAAATCTCTGCGATAGCTGTTTGTAGCCTTCCCCTAAACCATAATGTTGAATAATCTTTGTTTTCAGGTCATTTGAGAGTTGTTTTGAGGCCCCCATGTTGCCACTCTTCAAAGGAGAGTCAAAGAGAACAACAAATTGCAATTGGCCACCTTAAATACCTTTTCTAATGATTGGATGCACCTGTCTATGAAGTTCAAGGCTTAATGGGCTCACCAAACCAATTGTGTGTTCCAATTAATCAGTGCTAGGTAGTTACAGGTATTCAAATCAACAAAATGACAAGGGTACCCAAATTTATGCACCTGTCTAATTTTGTTTGGATGTATATTGCATATTTTCTGTTAATCCAATAAACCTCATTTCACTACTGAAATATTACTGTGTCCTTCAGTTTGATAGATCAAAATGAAATTGCTGATCCAAACACCCAATTATTTATAACTGAAAATCATGGAAATTGTCAGGGGTGCCTAAACTTTTGCATACAACTGTATAATTCAGTGTGTATATAAATTTAACTAATATATGATTTTAAGAATAAATATTAATTTCAATTGTTTCGTATATACATTTTAATTGGAGGTTATTTTAAGATAATAACAAATAAAATTATTTTATAAGCTGATATATACTGACATTATCAAATATATGATTAAAAAATAACACTTTATTAAACAAATATGCAAAAGGACAGGACAAAACATTTCTGACACTAAAGAGGTGTATTAAGGGATGGGTCATTTTACTTCCACCCCCCTTACTATTCCAATACTCTAAGTTAGATGTCATAAGAATAAAAAATAAAAACATAAGGGCTATGTGGGCAAGGGGAGAGTTACGATCTTAAAATATAAGGGTAGACATAAGCATATAAATCGGTTATCTATATATCACACTCATGTTAGTTCAATTAAATCATATCAAAGTAGCAGACACACTATGCGCTCAAAGGCAACCTCCTGCCTGCGTACTGCTTTGATTGAACAAAGTCAGCCGATTGCTTGCTATTCACCTATTTCTAAGTTCACACACAACAAAGTTCATTCAGCAGTTCACTTATTCACTGAATATGAGACACTTAGTAAATACTACCAACCGTTATTAAACGGTCACACTGTTATTTCTATTATATATCAAAATTCTCCTCTTATACCGAGGTGCAGATACTTATATGCATGAGTGTGTCTCACTCTTGGATACTTTAATTGGAGTGGATAGCTCTCGAGCGCTTAAGCTATTGTAATGATCACTGCTCAACAAATATCTCCCTTCAGGGCTTGTTGTATACCAGGATATTATATCCTGCTTATACGTGCTTATAAGTGCTTACTGCACCTAGGTTATACAAAATATCTCTGTTGCTAAAAGCGCTATGGAAAAGGTGAAATAAATGCTGATACTTTGTTTCAAATGCAGAATATTAAGACCACTATCGATGGTTGTTACACCAAGTCCTACACCCCTTGGCCACGCCCATCATCTTTCCTCACTATGTTCTTCACAGTGGACACTGACCGTTTAAATCTCTGTGATAGCTTTTTGTAGCCTTCCCCTAAAACATAATGTTGAACAATCTTTGTTTTCAGGTCATTTGAGAGTTGTTTTGAGGCCCCCGTGTTGCCACTCTTCAGAGGAGAGTCAAAGAGAACATCAAATTGCTATTGGCCACCTTTTCTCATGATTGGATGCACCTGTCTATGAAGTTCAAGGCTAAATGGGCTCACCAAACCAATTGTGTGTTCCAATTAATCAATGCTAGGTAGTTACTGGTATTCAAATCAACAAAATGACAAGGGTGCCCAAATTTATGCACCTGTCTAATTTTGTTTGGATGCATATTGCACATTTTCTGTTAATCCAATAAACCTAATTTCACTACTGAAATAACATAATTTATGCTTACCTGATAAATTCCTTTCTCCTGTAGTGTGGTCAGTCCACGGGTCATCATTACTTCTGGGATATTAACTCCTCCCCAACAGGAAGTGCAAGAGGATCACCCAGCAGAGCTGCTATATAGCTCCTCCCCTCTACGTCACACCCAGTCATTCGACCGAGAACCAACGAGAAAGGAGAAGCCAAAGGGTGCAGTGGTGACTGGAGTATAATTTAAAAAATTTAGACCTGCCATACAAACAGGGCGGGCCGTGGACTGACCACACTACAGGAGAAAGGAATTTATCAGGTAAGCATAAATTATGTTTTCTCCTGTTAAGTGTGGTCAGTCCACGGGTCATCATTACTTCTGGGATACCAATACCAAAGCTAAAGTACACGGATGACGGGAGGGACAGGCAGGCTCTTTATACGGAAGGAACCACTGCCTGAAGAACCTTTCTCCCAAAAACAGCCTCCGAAGAAGCAAAAGTGTCAAATTTGTAAAATTTGGAAAAAGTATGAAGAGAAGACCAAGTTGCAGCCTTGCAAATCTGTTCAACAGAGGCCTCGTTCTTAAAGGCCCAAGTGGAAGCCACAGCTCTAGTGGAATGAGCTGTAATTCTTTCAGGAGGCTGCTGTCCAGCAGTCTCATAGGCTAAACGTATTATGCTACGAAGCCAAAAAGAGAGAGAGGTAGCAGAAGCTTTTTGACCTCTCCTCTGTCCAGAATAAACGACAAACAGGGAAGAAGTTTGGCGAAAATCTTTAGTTGCCTGTAAATAAAATTTCAGGGCACGGACTACATCTAGATTGTGCAGAAGTCGTTCCTTCTTTGAAGAAGGATTCGGACACAATGATGGCACAACAATCTCTTGATTGATATTCTTATTAGTGACAACCTTAGGTAAGAACCCAGGTTTAGTACGCAGAACTACCTTATCTGAATGAAAAATCAGATACGGAGAATCACAATGTAAGGCTGATAACTCAGAGACTCTACGAGCCGAGGAAATAGCCATTAAAAACAGAACTTTCCAAGATAACAGCTTGATATCAATGGAATGAAGGGGTTCAAACGGAACACCCTGTAAAACGTTAAGAACTAAATTTAAGCTCCATGGTGGAGCAACAGTTTTAAACACAGGCTTAATCCTGGCCAAAGCCTGGCAAAAGGCCTGAACGTCTGGAACCTCTGACAGACGTTTGTGTAAAAGAATGGACAGAGCTGAAATCTGTCCCTTTAAGGAACTAGCGGATAAACCCTTTTCTAAACCTTCTTGTAGAAAAGACAATATCCTAGGAATCCTAACCTTACTCCATGAGTAACTTTTGGATTCGCACCAATATAAGTATTTACGCCATATTTTATGGTAAATCTTTCTGGTAACAGGCTTCCTAGCCTGTATTAAGGTATCAATTACTGGCTCAGAAAAACCACGTTTTGATAAAATCAAGCGTTCAATTTCCAAGCAGTCAGCTTCAGAGAAATTAGATTTTGATGTTTGAAGGGACCCTGAATCAGAAGGTCCTGTCTTAGAGGCAGAGACCAGGGTGGACAGGATGACATGTCCACTAGATCTGCATACCAAGTCCTGCGTGGCCACGCAGGCGCTATTAGAATCACAGATGCTCTCTCCTGTTTGATTCTGGCAATCAATCGAGGAAGCATTGGGAAGGGTGGAAACACATAAGCCATCCTGAAGGTCCAAGGTGCTGTCAAGGCATCTATCAGGACCGCTCCCGGATCCCTGGATCTGGACCCGTAACAAGGAAGCTTGGCGTTCTGTCGAGACGCCATGAGATCTATCTCTGGTTTGCCCCAACGTCGAAGTATTTGGGCAAAGACCTCCGGATGAAGTTCCCACTCCCCCGGATGAAAAGTCTGACGACTTAGGAAATCCGCCTCCCAGTTCTCCACTCCCGGGATGTGGATTGCTGACAGGTGGCAAGAGTGAGACTCTGCCCAGCGAATTATCTTTGATACTTCCATCATCGCTAGGGAGCTTCTTGTCCCTCCTTGATGGTTGATGTAAGCTACAGTCGTGATGTTGTCCGACTGAAACCTGATGAACCCCCGAGTTGTTAACTGGGGCCAAACCAGAAGGGCATTGAGAACTGCTCTCAATTCCAGAATGTTTATCGGTAGGAGACTCTCCTCCTGAGTCCATGATCCCTGAGCCTTCAGAGAATTCCAGACAGCGCCCCAGCCTAGTAGGCTGGCATCTGTTGTTACAATTGTCCAATCTGGCCTGCTGAATGGCATCCCCTGGACAGATGTGGCCGAGAAAGCCACCATAGAAGAGAATTTCTGGTCTCTTGATCCAGATTCAGAGTAGGGGACAAATCTGAGTAATCCCCATTCCACTGACCTAGCATGCACAATTGCAGCGGTCTGAGATGTAGGCGTGCAAAGGGTACTATGTCCATTGCCGCTACCATTAAGCCGATCACCTCCATGCATTGAGCCACTGACGGGTGTTGAACGGAATGAAGGACACGGCATGCATTTTGAAGCTTTGTTAACCTGTCTTCTGTCAGGTAGATCTTCATTTCTACAGAATCTATAAGAGTCCCTAAGAAGGGAACTCTTGTGAGTGGAAAGAGAGAACTCTTCTTTTCGTTCACCTTCCATCCATGCGACTTTAGAAATGCCAGTACTAACTCTGTATGAGACTTGGCAGTTTGAAAGCTTGAAGCTTGTATCAGAATGTCGTCTAGGTACGGAGCTACCGAAATTCCTCGCGGTCTTAGTACCGCCAGAAGAGCACCCAGAACCTTTGTGAAGATTCTTGGAGCCGTAGCCAATCCGAATGGAAGAGCTACAAACTGGTAATGCCTGTCTAGGAAGGCAAACCTTAGATACCGGTAATGATCTTTGTGAATCGGTATGTGAAGGTAAGCATCCTTTAAATCCACTGTGGTCATGTACTGACCCTTTTGGATCATGGGTAGGATTGTCCGAATAGTTTCCATTTTGAACGATGGAACTCTTAGGAATTTGTTTAGGATCTTTAAATCCAAGATTGGCCTGAAGGTTCCCTCTTTTTTGGGAACCACAAACAGATTTGAGTAAAACCCCTGTCCATGTTCCGACCGCGGAACCGGATGGATCACTCCCATTAGTAAAAGATCTTGTACACAGCGTAGAAACGCCTCTTTCTTTATTTGGTTTGTTGACAACCTTGACAGATGAAATCTCCCTTTTGGGGGAGAGGATTTGAAGTCCAGAAGATATCCCTGAGATATGATCTCTAACGCCCAGGGATCCTGGACATCTCTTGCCCAAGCCTGGGCGAAGAGAGAAAGTCTGCCCCCCACTAGATCCGTTCCCGGATCGGGGGCCCTCGATTCATGCTGTCTTAGGGGCAGCAGCAGGTTTTCTGGCCTGCTTGCCCTTGTTCCAGGACTGGTTAGGTCTCCAGCCTTGTCTGTAGCGAGCAACAGCTCCTTCCTGCTTTGGAGCAGAGGAAGTAGATGCTGCTCCTGCCTTGAAATTACGAAAGGAACGAAAATTAGACTGTCTAGCCTTAGGTTTGGCTCTGTCTTGAGGCAGGGCATGCCTTTACCTCCTGTAATGTCAGCGATAATCTCTTTCAAACCGGGCCCAAATAAGGTCTGCCCTTTGAAAGGTATGTTAAGTAATTTAGATTTAGAAGTAACGTCAGCTGACCAGGATTTTAGCCACAGTGCTCTGCGCGCCTGAATGGCGAATCCGGAATTCTTAGCCGTAAGTTTTGTTAAATGTACTGCGGCATCTGAAACAAATGAATTAGCTAGCTTAAGTGTTTTAAGCTTGTTTGAAATCTCATCTATAGTTATTGAGTCAAGAGTCTCTTCCAGGGACTCGGACCAAAAAGCGGCCGCGGCCGAGACAGACGCAACACATGCAAGGGGTTGCAATATAAAACCTTGTTGAACAAACATTTTCTTAAGGTAACCCTCTAATTTTTTATCCATTGGATCTGAAAAGGCACAGCTATCCTCCACCGGGATAGTGGTACGCTTAGCCAGAGTAGAAACCGCTCCCTCCACCTTAGGGACCGTCTGCCATAAGTCCCGTGTGGTGGCGTCTATTGGGAACATCTTTCTAAACACAGGAGGGGGGGAAAAGGGTACACCGGGCCTATCCCACTCCTTAGTAATTATCTCTGTAAGCCTCTTAGGTATAGGAAATACGTCAGTACTCGCCGGTACCGCATAGTATCTATCCAGCCTACATAATTTCTCTGGGATTGCAACGGTGTTACAATCATTCAGAGCTGCTAATACCTCCCCTAACAGTACACGGAGGTTTTCGAGTTTAAACTTAAAATTAGAAATGTCTGAATCCATTCTATTGGGATCAGAACCGTCACCTGCAGATTGAAGCTCTCCGTCCTCATGTTCTGCATACTGTGACGCAGTATCAGACATGGCCCTATTATTAACAGCGCACTCTGTTCTCACCCCAGAGTGATCACGCTTACCTCTAAGTTCTGGTAATTTAGACAAAACTTCAGTCATAACATTAGCCATATCCTGTAATGTGATTTGTAATGGCCGCCCTGATGTACTCGGCGCTACAATATCACGCACCTCCCGAGCGGGAGATGCAGGTACTGACACGTGAGGCAAGTTAGTCGGCATAACTCTCCCCTCGTTGTTTGGTGAATGATGTTCAATTTGTACAGATTGACTTTTATTTAAAGTAGCATCAATGCAATTAGTACATAAATTTCTATTGGGCTCCACTTTGGCTTTAGCACATATAGCACAGAGATATTCCTCTGAGTCAGACATGTTTAACACACTAGCAATTAAACTAGCAACTTGGAAATACTTTTCAAAGCAATTTACAAATAATATGAAAACCGTACTGTGCCTTTAAGAAGCACAGAAAAAAGTTATGACAGTTGAGTAATAATAAACCGGAGAAACTATAACATCAAATTCTTTCCGGTAAAACACAATTTTAGCAAAGGATTGCCCCCATTAGCAATGGATAACTAACCCTGAATAGCAGAAAAAAGTACAGAATATAAACGTTTTTTAAAATGTACAGAATATAAACGTTTTTTATCACAGTCAAAGCACAATCTCACAGGTCTGCTGTGAGTGATTACCTCCCTCAAATTAACTTTTGAAGACCCCTGAGCTCTGTAGAGACGAACCGGATCATGCAGGGAAGAAAACAGACTTGTGACTGAATTTTCTGATGCGTAGCAAAAGCGCCAAAATAGGCCCCTCCCCCTCACACACAACAGTGAAGGAGATCAGTAAACTGTCTTAAATTAAATAAAACGACCGCCAAGTGGAAAAAAACAGTGCCCACACAATTTTTCACCCAGTACCTCAGATAATTAAACGATTTTAACATGCCAGCAAAAATGTTTAACATCAAATAAATGAAATGTCATTAGAAAGCCTGTTGCTAGTCCCACTGCAAGTTAGGCTAAAGTCTTATGCATACAGTATTATCCCAGTGAAGTGCCATTCCCCAGAATACTGAAGTGTAAATATATATACATGACAGCCTGATACCAGTTGCTACTACTGCATTTAAGGCTGAACTTACATTATATCGGTATGGCAGTATTTTCTCAGTCAATTCCATTCTCAGAAAATAATATGCTGCTACATACCTCCTTGCAGGTTAACCTGCCCGCTGTCCCCTGATCTGAAGTTTACCTCACTCCTCAGATGGCCGAGAACAGCAAGATGATCTTAACTACGCCGGCTAAAATCATCCAAAAACTCAGGTAGATTCTTCTTCAAATTCTACCTGAGAAGGAACAACACACTCCGGTGCTGTTTTAAAATAACAAACTTTTGATTGAAGGTATAAAACTAAGTATTATCACCACAGTCCTCTCACACATCCTATCTATTAGTTGGGTGCAAGAGAATGACTGGGTGTGACGTAGAGGGGAGGAGCTATATAGCAGCTCTGCTGGGTGATCCTCTTGCACTTCCTGTTGGGGAGGAGTTAATATCCCAGAAGTAATGATGACCCGTGGACTGACCACACTTAACAGGAGAAATTACTGTGTCCTTCAGTTATTTGATAGATCAAAATGAAATTGCTGATCCAAACACCCAATTATTTATAAATGAAAATCATGGAAATTGTCAGGGGTGCCTAAACGTTTGCATACAACTGTATAATTCAGTGTGTATATAAATTTAACTAATGTAAGAATTAAGGAATAAATATTAATTTCAATTGTTTCGTATATACATTTTAATTGGAGGTTATTTTAAGATAATAATAAATAAAATTATTTTATAACCTGGTATATACTGGCATTATGCTTCCTAGTGTCATAGGTTAAACACAATACTTCCATTAAAGTTAGCTGGCGACCTAGTTACCTGTAAGGTTTGTACCTCCATGTCATAATATGCCTAGTCATGGACACATAGAAGATGTATCCCCTCTATGGCTTAATGCTTAGGTTCAAATGTTAGAGGCATTTGCTATGTTTTGGTTTATAAAGGTTTAGGTCTCAAACCCATATTATGTACTATTTATATTTTTAAACCACCTTATATTGTTCTACAAGTTAAGATAAAATGGGGAGAGAGTAAGCGCTAAAAAGCTTAAAAGGCTAGTAAAAGGTACATTTTAATACATATAAAAATTTACAAATGGCAATCAGACGCATGGATCCATGTCTGACTTAACAAAAAAAAATATATATATATATAATAAACAAATCTAAAAATATCCAATGGAGTATAGCATGTGACGCTGACTTAGTGAGCCAGTGATGAGGAGTTAGGTTGTTTATATTATTGAATGTACATGTCCTAAGTGAGTGATTGAGTGCACACAATAGCTTTCAACAAAGAAAAATAGCATTCACAAAAAATAGTGTTCACAAAAATTGGCGTACATAAAAAATGTTCAAATGTTCAACCGGTTATATGTAAGTGAATCCAGTAGTGTTTCCTCCAAAGTGACGTGTAGACATATAACGTGAAGTCAATAATAGTAGAATGTAAACGTTGAGTGGGTCAAATTATTGTGGTTCAGCTGCTAAATTAAAAAATTGTAAATCCGTGAGGT
The DNA here is from genome assembly GCF_027579735.1 of Bombina bombina. NCBI lineage: Eukaryota > Metazoa > Chordata > Amphibia > Anura > Bombinatoridae > Bombina > Bombina bombina. The sequence continues at coordinate 844,716,663 of NC_069502.1, read as the reverse complement.
GTATAAAAATAAAAATAACTTGTGAAAAAATCCACGTGGAAAACTTGAATTCAAATGATAAACAAAGGTCAAAAATCAAAAGACAAAAATATCAAAAGACAAAAATAGAAAATCAGTGATAATATTAAAAAGCACTAAAGATCTAGTGAAAACAAATCCTTAATTCAGATGTTAAAAATCCTTGGTAAGATCCATAACAAACAAATACATCGATAAAATACCTAAAAGGGAACAAAAGAGAAACAAATAGTGCAACACTGTATATGATATATAATATAGGTAATTAAAACCAAGCTCACCAGTATGCCAACATGTTTCGGCCTAGACTAGGCCTTTCTCAAGACTATCTATGATAGTCTTGAGAAAGGCCTAGTCTAGGCCGAAACGTGTTGGCATACTGGTGAGCTTGGTTTTAATTACCTATATTATATATCATATATAGTGTTGCACTATTTGTTTCTCTTTTGTTCCCTTTTAGGTATTTTATCGATGTATTTGTTTGTTATGGATCTTACCAAGGATTTTTAACATCTGAATTAAGGATTTGTTTTCACTAGATCTTTAGTGCTTTTTAATATTATCACTGATTTTCTATTTTTGTCTTTTGATATTTTTGTCTTTTGATTTTTGTCTTTTGATTTTTGACCTTTGTTTATCATTTGAATTCAAGTTTTCCACGTGGATTTTTTCACAAGTTATGTTTATTTTTATCTTTATACACCTCACGGATTTACAATTTTTTAATTTAGCAGCTGAACCACAATAATTTGACCCACTCAACGTTTACATTCTACTATTATTGACTTCACGTTATATTTCTACACGTCACTTTGGAGGAAACACTACTGGATTCACTTACATATAACCGGTTGAACATTTGAACATTTTTTATGTACGCCAATTTTTGTGAACACTATTTTTTGTGAATGCTATTTTTCTTTGTTGAAAGCTATTGTGTGCACTCAATCACTCACTTAGGTTGTTTATATTATTGAATGTACATGTCCTAACTCCTCATCACTGGCTCACTAAGTCAGCGTCACATGCTATACTCCATTGGATATTTTTAGATATTTTTAGATTTGTTTATTATATATATATATTTTTTTTTTGTTAAGTCAGACATGGATCCATGCGTCTGATTGCCATTTGTAAATTTTTATATGTATTAAAATGTACCTTTTACTAGCCTTTTAAGCTTTTTAGCGCTTACTCTCTCCCCATTTTAACTTTTGTATTGTTAGCCTACTAGGAGGCTATATAGTTAGTAAGCTTAAGGCCCTGGGTGTAGCGCTTGGTCCACTTCTCCTGTTCTACAAGTTAAGATACTGTATGTATGCTAGGATATCTCCTACAACAACCCAGCACCCATTTGCTGTGAATTGGAGAGGGTACACATATAATACTTGTTGCTATCTATACATTCATGCCTTAAGTAAGTAGCTACTGCACTCCAGTTTCAGAACAACTACAATGTTTTATGTTTATCTCTTTTTGCCTGTATATTATCTCTCTGGCTCACCTTAGGTTATCTAAGTATGTTAATATCTAGTAATTGCAATTATACGAGTTAAACTACTTTTAACTACTATTTGTTAGCGAGAGGGTATATTCCATGTACCGCAAGTTTACTCTTAACATCCTACAAATTCCTATTAAGGGATTTCCAGTACTACTCCCATATAGATGAGGTACATAGCTTCTGGCTAATACACTCCCCCAAACTCTCCTCCATGACACATACTGTTTGGTTGAAGAACTAGCAATGCACTATACCTGTATTTCTACTATTCCTACTTTTTACTAGTCTACTACTCACTAGACTTATGTTTATAAACACAATATACATCCTATAACTATAAATTCTTCATCCTGTAGTCTCTGATGTGTCATGGGGTAGTTAGTACAGCTATTTTCTATTGTTTGTTAACCTTAACATAATTTACCCAGCACCCTAACATGTAATTAAAATGCAACCAAGACAGGGTACAATGGGGTCACTTAGACATAAATAAGGCTACATTGCTATTTAAGTATAATTAGGATACATTTATGAGATATATCTGCTTACACTGAACTCTTCTAACAGTCAAGGCTCTGTAGCCTATTATAGTGTATGTAGGTAGTATCCCCTCAGATGCGGCTGTATATTAATTAAATTGGCAAATGTATATCATTACCAAGGCATTTTAAAAATAGAGTCTTACATACATTGTACTAGGAAGCTTCTCTCTTTGATGCACAATTCTGCTATACATAATGCTGGACCCTCGGTATGAATATATAAAGATATTTTATATCTCAGTACTAATGTTTTCTATAGGGACGGGGTGCTGTCTGCGGCCGAGACAGCACAATGTGCCTGTATTACTATGCACAAGCATAATTTAACTACTGAGAACCCAATGTTAAAGATATGGGAGATAGATGATTGTATTTATCTGTCCAATTGGTAATAGTTTTATTTACATGTAGGGCCTTTGGCTATGTTTTAATTTTCACTAATCAGCCCAGATACATATTTAATTATGATTATAAGCTCCCGTAACTGTTGTATGGCAGGTCCAAAAACATTAAGAGGCATCAACCTTGGGTACACCCACTAAAAGGGACAATAACACAGCTACATTATTACTAAGTTAGATCACATACCTTAAACATCCAGTATTGTTATTCTCAGACGCATGTCTTGACTAAGATAAGTGGTACATTACACCTTTTAGAAGTTTAACATGTAAGTTATTGTTATTCTTATTACTACTATTGAGCAATTGAATATATGTTGAGTTCCTACTTATTTTTACTGTTTCTAATCTGCCATAAAGCCAGCCCCGCCCCCCCAATCTCTAGTTTATTATATACTATTTCAGAGGCCCTCATGTGGCCTTCTCTATCACTAACTGCCCTCCCCTGTTCAAAGGCCAATAGACTGGGTCCAAGAGCAGCCCAAGATAATATTGGAGGGTTTTCTCAATAAATTTATTACTCACTTATTCTACAATATCTCAAGTGGTGTTTACCCGCTGAAAAATGTCCCCTACTAAGTGTCATTAGACCCAATAGGGTCACAGATAAGACTAACAGGCCCCACCAGTGTTACCTATACCAATTGGTACATAAGTGACCAGCTCATTAGTCTCTCACGTAAGCTACCAAAAACAGAGGTTTCAGATACTTATATTTTAGCAATCATTTTACCTCTTGCTTATATCATTGTAATGTGCATCATGAAAATGTTATTACTTATGTTATGACATGTATTGTAGGTTTCTTCTTATTTTCTATGCGCATAACCTCAATAAAAGATTATTTTAAAAAACAAACAAAAAAAAAAATCAGAGCACTAAGAGTTTGATGTTTATTCTATGATATGTACCGAAAAAAACAATTGCCTAAAGCAATTTCCTCACCTAAAGAAACACAGTTATCACTAAAATATACACCAGAATGGGCAGCATGAGGAATTTGTCCCATCAAATTCAATCCATGGGTTCATAAATTCTATTATTAATGAGCAAAATGTAGGAATTAGTTCTGTGGAGCAACCCTGTGTTTTGGGATGAATTCTGTGTTGCTGCTTTGATTTTGTTGGTTAAATTGCCTGTCCAGTAGGTACAAGTTGACTGAAAAGGAGGGTGAAATGGACAATGGTATATCTAATAATGTATAATATTTAATATAACATATATATATATACATATATATATATATATATATATATATATATATATAGTTTTTTGTGAACTTTTTCAAAGTGGCTTCTAACACACAGTCCAAATGACTAGGTTTTCAGTCTAGTCTAACAAATTTCTTTGATGTGCTTGTTTTCTTTTTATATCTGGTACGCAGCTTACCTTGTTTTTAAATTTGAACTTTTGATATTAAATTATTTCACTTGAGTCCAGTTGCGCTCTGCTTTGTATTTTTCAGCTTCTTTGTCTTCACATGAGGGGTCACTTCTGATACACCCCCAGGAGAGCAGCACACACTTCAGTGTGGACACAAGTATATACCTTTGCCTACCATCAGACACGCTTGTGTGAGGTTGGATTTTACCTTTATAGTTTTTTGTTTGTGGACCTGTCTATATATCTGGATTACAATTTATTTAGATCTCTGAAACCATTGGACATACTTTATATTCTTTTGCAGACTATAGCATATGCCCTATATAGCCTATTTTTGGCCAATGTACATTTCTGTGTATGATATCTATGTACAATTATTGTAACACTTGCAACTTTTAGCCTTTTAATTCCACTCACTCCTACTTAGAAGCTCTGATTTTTTTATTTTTCTTTAGTGTAGGATATGTGCGTATTCCTTTTCAACAAGGGATGCCAAGAGAACGAAGCACATTTAAAAATAGAAGTGAATTTAAAAGTGTCTTAAAATTGCATGCTCTATTTGAATCATGCAAGTTTAATTTTGACTTTCCTATCGCTTTAAGGCTGTGTGTGGTGTGAAAGTAACTATATTACAGGGTTTACCTGTAAGTCTCTATATTCTACACAGACATTGTTTGCCCACTTTATTTGTCCATAATTATCCTAAGCAGATGAGATGAGAGAGACATAGGATACAACATAGCTGCTCTCATTACTTTATAGAAACTCATGGGAATTGGAAAGCCAACAATTTTCAGGATAAGGAGACAAATATGTAATGAGAGTATAATGCAAAGTATTTTTAATACACATAATTAAACATTTTATATTACAATCTCAGTGTTTAGTCTAAATTTTATTGCTTTTTTGTTTTGTTTTAGCAGACCCAGCAGATTCAAACTATACCATTATTTTATCTATATCATGGGTGAGAAATCTACAACAAAAAGGTGAAAAAATGCATATTTTATTACATTTTAAATAATAAAGGTTGTAAACAATACAGAGAGATTTTTTTTCTTAAAGGGACACTAAACTCAAACATTTTCTTTCTTGATTCAGGTAGAGAATACACTTTTAAACAAAATTCCAATTAATGTCTAGTATCTAATTTGCTTCATTCTTTAGAGCAGTGCACATGGGTGAGCCAATCGCACAAGCCATTTGTGTGTAGCCACCAATCAGCAGATACTGAGCCTTTCTAGATATGCTTTTTAGCAAAGGATATCAAGAGAATTAAGCAAATTAGATAATAGAAGTAAATTAGAAAGCTGTTTAAAATTGCATGCTCTCTCTAAATCATGAAATAAATGTGGGTTTCATGTCCCTTTAACTCTATAATAATCAGAAATTAAAAATAACATGAAGCTTTTCTATAGAAATTAGCAATTGAACTTCAAAAGGAAATCAGCGTTTTGTCATATTTATAACTTTGATCTGCACATTGGGTATCTTATTGATTTATATAGCCACACAGAAACAAATGAATAACTGAAATTATAAATTTCAATCCTAAATTTTAAACTCTTAACGTTTTAAAGAAACATAGAACAAGTTTGAACTTGTTAATACAGTTCCTGATGTTTTAGTTAAACTGTATTTGACAGTATTTTTTGCAGTACCTTTATAGGGTTACTCGTATACCAGGGTCAGTATATGAAGTCTGTAGGAGCTGTCTGCTTTGAAGTTTCCATTTTCTAATGTCTGGCCCTGTGCACCTTTTTCTTCTCTCTCTTCTATGTAAACATAGTTTCTATTTGATATATTATAATTAGGCTGACCATATTGCTGCTTTAAGAAGGAACACATATGAAAAATACATATGTGAGGGTTCTTATACAAAACCATTTCTTTAAACAGCCCTGAAAACAGCCCTGACATATGTATTTTTCATATGTGTCCCTTTTTAAAGCGGCAATATGGTCAGCCTAATTATAATCCAAAGGTTTATTATCCTGAAATATAGATATTTTTTTTTAATTATATAGCAAGAAGCTGTATATTCATTGATGTAATGTGTTTTATTTTGGTAATTTATTCCATTAATCCATTCACAATGTCATTCTCTCCCAGAGGTTTCTGTCAGATTATTTTGGACAATTTAATATTGAAGATATTATCACATATTATTGGTTTTGTAGTTCTCTAAACTGTGAATTTCTGTCTGCAGAAATAACCTGCCCCTTCTTCACAGCAAAATGTTATAAAATTAACATACAGAGTTGATAAAAAGACCTTAAAGGGACATAATCATGAAAGATAACTTTTGGGTTTCAGAGAGAACATACAATTTTCAGATTTACTTCATTCTCTTGGAATCCTTTATTGAAGGAGAGCAATGCTCTACTGGAGCCTATCTGAATACAATGGGGGAGACCGTGACAAGCAGCTAGCTCACAGTAGTGCATTGCATCTGAGTGAGCCTACCTATGCAGGCTTTTTTAACAATGGATACCAAGAGAACAAAGTAAATTAGAGAAGTGAAATCAATTAGAAAATTGTTAAAATTTGCATGTTCTTTCTGAATCATGAAAGTTTAATTTTGAATTTACTTTCCTTTAATGCCATTGGTCCCCTGCAAATCTATGTACACAGAATCAACCCATATTACGTTTCAAGAAGCTCACTGAATAGAAGTTTGTTTGGAGTGGAATAGATCTGCACAAGGACCCAAGTGTGAGGAGGGAGGGGCAAGCATTAAAAATGAAAAATAATGTTATTGTTTTAGTTAAATAAAGCTATTTCTATTATTATTAATTCAATCATTTTTCTCCTTTCAATAAAATACAGGTGAAAAGATTATCAAATATTAATGATTAATCAATTAAACCGGAGATAGTTCACCTCCAAATAATTTCATTTATTTTAATGATTTATCTATCTATGCATAGCTAATGATATATAACCAAATCAATAATGGTCTGATATAACAGGAAAAAATTATCTTAAGACGTATTATTCTAAAAATTAAAACCATTATTTAAATCAGTCTTACTAACTAGTGATTTAAATCATGAGTTAAATCAAATCCACCCTGGGGTCACCTCATAAGTGCTTGAGGTGCAGAAGGGACTTTAAACAGCACCCCAGGGGGTCACATGCAGTCATCACCAGCACTTGGTATTGTGTGATTGACAGCTACATATCTTGACAGCTACATACTGACAGCTACATATCTGTGTAGTATCAAAATCACACAGTATCCTATTAGTATCTGCAGCCTGATACATTATATATATTAAGCATATTTCTGGCGCCACAGATATTGTTTCCTTTTTTAGTATTTCTGACATACAGGTGAAACTCGAAAAATTAGAATATCGTGCAAAAGTTAATTTATTTCACTTATGCAACTTAAAAGGTGAAACAAATATATGAGATAGGCTCATTACATGCAAAGCAAGATAGTTCAAGCCGTGATTTGTCATAATTGTGATGAGTATGGCTTACAGCTCATGAAAACCCCAAATCCACAATCTCAGAAAATTAGAATATTGTGAAAAGGTGCAATATTCTAGGCTCAAAGTGTCCCACTCTAATCAGCTAATTAAGCCATAACACCTGCAAAGGGTTCCTGAGCCTTTAAATGGTCTCTCAGTCTGGTTCAGTAGGAATCACAATCATGGGAAAGACTGCTGACCTGACAGTTGTGCAGAAAACCATCATTTACACCCTCCATAAGGAGGGAAAGCCTCAAAAGGTAATTGCAAAAGAAGTTGGATGTTCCCAAAGTGCTGTATCAAAGCACATTAATAGAAAGTTATGTGGAAGGGAAAAGTGTGGAAGAAAAAGGTGCACAAGCAGCAGGGATGACCGCAGCCTGGAGAGGATTGTAAGGAAAAGGCCATTCAAAAGTGTTGGGGACTTTCACAATGAGTGGACTGAGGCTGGAGTCAGTGCATCAAGAGCCACCACACACAGATGATCCTGGACATGGGCTTCAAATGTCGTATTCCTCTTGTCAAACCACTCCTGAACAACAAACCACGTCAGAAGCGTCTTAGCTGGGCTAAAGAAAAACAGACCTGGTCTGTTGCTCAGTGGTCCAAAGTCCTCTTTTCTGATGAGAGCAAATTTTGCATCTCATTTGGAAACCAAGGACCCAGAGTATGGAGGAAGAATGGAGAGGCACACACTGCAAGATGCTTGAAGTCCAGTGTGAAGTTTCCACAGTCTGTGTTGATTTGGGAAACCATGTTATCTGCTGGTGTTAGTCCACTGTGCTTCATTAAGTCCAGGGTCAACGCAGCCATCTACCAGGAGATTTTGGAGCACTTCATGCTTCCTTCCGCAGACGAGCTCTATGGGGATGCTGACTTCATTTTCCAGTAGGACTTGGCACCTGCCCACACTGCCAAAAGCACCAAAACCTGGTTCAATGACCGTGGGATTACTGTGCTTGATTGGCCAGCAAACTCGCCTGACCTGAAACCCATAGATAATCTATGGGGCATTGCCAAGAGAAAGATGAGAGACATGAGACCGAACAATGCAGAAGAGCTGAAGGCCGCTATTGAAGCATCCTGGTCTTCCATAACACCTCAGCAGTGCCACAGGCTGATAGCTTCCATGCCACGCCGCATTGAGGCAGTAATTGCTGCAAAAGGGGCCCAAACCAAGTACTGAGTACATACAGTTTGCATGCTTATACTTTTCAGAGGTCCGATATTGTTCTATGTACAATCCTTGTTTTATTAATTGCATGTAATGTAATATTCTAATTTTCTGAGATTGTGGATTTGGGGTTTTCATGAAGTGTAAGCCATAATAATCACAATTATGACAAATCACGTCTTGAACTATCTTGCTTTGCATTTAATGAGTCTATCTCATATATTAGTTTTACCTTTTAAGTTGCATTAGTGAAATAAATGAACTTTTGCACGATATTTTAATTTTTCGAGTTTCACCTGTATAAGGTTACTTTTGTTTCTTTGTATATTTTTGGGTGCTATTTAGGAGGAGCACCTTTTTCTGTTTGTTTTTTATAGGTATCTTTTTAGCGCTGTAAAACGTCTTTTCCATTTTAGGATTGACAACTACATGCTACCCTCTGCACTTAGGAGGTTAAGCTCTGATTTCTTTTAATATGAGTTTTCTGATGCCCAATAAGAGTTGATTTCCGATTAAAACATTTCCCACATTTAGAACATGCAAATTCTTTCTCCCCTGTATGAGTTTTCTGATGCGTAAGAAGAGTAGATTTCAGAGTAAAACATTTCCCGCAGTCAGAACACGAAAATCCTTTCTCTCCTGTATGAATTTTCTGATGTGTACTAAGATTTGATTTCTGAGTAAAACATTTCCCACAGTCAGAGCATGAAAATCCTTTCTCCCCTGTATGAATTTTCTGATGCCTAATAAGAGTTAGTTTCAGAGTAAAACATTTACCACAGTCAGAACATGAAAATGCTTTCTCTCCTGTATGAATTTTCTGATGCCTAATAAGATTTGATCTCAGAGTAAAACATTTCCCACAGTCTGGACATGAAAATCTTTTCTCTCCTGTATGAGTTTTCTGATGGGTGAGAAGAGTTGATTTCAGAGTAAAACATTTTCCGCAGTCAGAACATGAAAATGCTTTCTCCCCTGTATGAATTTTCTGATGCGTAATAAGATTTGATTTCTTAGTAAAACATTTCCCACAGCCAGAACATGAAAATCCTTTTCCTCCTGTATAAATTTTTAGATGTTTAAAAAGATGTGATTTCTTAAGAAAACATTTCCCACAATCTGCACTCCGATCATGACTAGGATTATTGCAGTTTGTGAATTCACCTGTCAATAAGAAACACAATGGGAGTAATGTTATTAATTACATAATTATTTTATCATGAGAAGATAAAAACTGTTCTGATTTAGTCAGTCCCCTACACTTGTAGAGGATTCTGTGACAACTAGATCTTTCACAGCTTCCATGCTAAGGCTTAAAGTGATGGCAAATCCTAGCATTTGTGAAACACTAGGATTTACCATTGGAACAAATAAAGGGGACTTTCATTCATGAAGTATAAAATACTTCATAATGAAAGCTCCTTTATTTGTTCCAAGTGATCGCCGTTCTCAGTTGCTAAAGGCAGCCCACCGGCAGAACGCTATTTCCCCTATTTGGCTGAGAGGTGAAGTATTTTATACTTCATGAATGAAAGTCCCCTTTATTTGTTCCAATGGTAAATCCTAGCGTTTCACAACCCTAGGATTTACCATCACTTTAACCCTTTGGCTGCTAAGCCATTTCCCACCTGGGTGCTAATATTTTATTTTATTTTAGAAATTTTAGAAATTTTAGAAAACATTTTTTTTTACTTTTTAAATATTTTTTTACAGACCCCCAAGACTTACACTGTTGGAAAGGTTAAGCGATTACCTTTCCAACAATGGGTCTTGGGGGTCTGTAGCTGCTTAGATGCCTAAGATACAGGCTTTTAAGCAGCATGCCCCCTCCTCCTATACTTAACATTGTTAAGTATAAATAAAGTTGCGCAGTGACGTCATCGCGTAATTGCGCGTGACGTCACCGCGCATCACGTGAAGCCCCGGCAATGCCTGTGACTCTACAGGCACGATCGTTGGGGTAGGAGCAGTAAGGAGCCCCCAGATCTCCCTCAAGGTGGGAGAGTGCTCATGACGGCTCTGAGCCGTCATTAGCACCAGAGTGAGAAACTCTGTGACGGCCTTCATTAGCACTCAAAGGGTTAAAGGGACATAAAACCCAAAACTTTTCTTTCATGATTCTGACAGAACATACAATTTTAAACAACTTTCCAATTTACTTCTGTTATCAAATTTTCTTTGTTTTCTTGTTATCCTTTGTTGAAAAGCTGGGATGTAAGCTCATGAGTGTGCATGTGTCTACAGTACTATATGGCAGCAGTTTTGCAACAATGTTATACATTAAAAAAATTAATAGAACAGAGAGTAGTAAATATTGCTGATAGCTTTCCGGTGCTTCCCTTATGTAATGTATACAGCAAATAAAAAGAAAGATATATATTCAGGACATATAATACTGTCCTAAAAACAGCAAGGGAAAAAATATAAACAAGCACACGGAATAGACTTTAGAAAATTTAATCAATATCCCCAAAAAATCAAGTAAATCACCTTTAAGTGCCTAGCAGCACCACATGAAGTAAAAACATAAACACATAAAAAAACAAAGCAGAATGAGCAATCGTTATAGGTACTCCCTATTGCCAAGCATACGTATGCAGGTAAGTAAAATGACCTAGTGCACTTAAATCATACATAATACCATCTAGTATCATAAACTATGTATACATAGATCACATTAAGAATTAACTGAAGTGGACCCCAGCTGAACATGCGGTCCTGTAGACAGGTACCGTCTTATGTACTGAAGGCTTTCACAGTAAACTCATGTTAATAAGTTGTAGAATGCGACCGCAGTTTTCCTGCTATGTCCTCCTTTCGGCGTTTTGTCAGCCGTGTGACGTTTCAAAAAGAGGAGTGGCTCTGTCGTCATAGGGGTCTGTGAGTGGTTGCCAGCACAATTGTCCAGTCCTCATTGGCCAGGCGGAACCCCAGCTGAAACAGCACACGTATTAGATACAGTTTAAAGCCCTTGAAGAGTAGCAATAGTTACCATGATGTACCGTCTTTAGTATGATTAAGAGTGGATACTCACCGCATAGGTATGTACCGTTCTGGATGTACTGCTTCACAGTTTAGCGTCTCACGCTGTCATCCCAGAATGTCCCTGCTCAGAGCTTATTTGCAGCAACAGGACCATAACGACTCATACACAAACATCTCCCAGGAGGTAGTCCACTTGCTCCAGGGTCATCCACACATAAGTGTCAACGCACGTTTCCCCCCCACACCAAGTATGTGTCACAGGGGTTCATCAGGGCATAGTGAGTCCTTACCGGACTTCCTCCTTTTATAGCACCTGATTAACTTCAGGTGATCGATCACACATCCAATCCAATCTCTTAAAGGCACAAACCCCTTATACTAAGATGTGCAGTAGTTTTTGCCCCAATTAAAGAGATGAGGGAAAAGAGATTATATAAAGTAAAATAATCACCTAATTCCTAGTGATATTACTAACACCATCTCCCTCATCCATGTATGTATCCACTTCATTTTGTATGGCATAGACTCTGCCGGAATCTTACAATAATTTATACATAATTTAAAATATACATACTTCAGGATACTATGCACCTAAAGAAACACAATTTAAAGGAAACTTGCGAACTCTAGCTTATCATTTAACCCAGCCAGGAGCCTGGTCCCCAGCCTATATATCCATTTGGCTTCTTTTTGTAATAGAACTTTATCATTGTTGCTACCTCGTCCATTTGTTATCCATTTATCTATTACAATAAATTTTAGGGACTCAACATCACCATTATGTAATGAACAAAAATGTCTAACAACATTTGTATCTCTAGAGTGGAGGATATCATTGCGATGCTCCTGTACCTGGTCCTTCACCAATCTTTTCGTTTTACCAACATAAAAGACAGGGCACGAGCACCGCAAAAGATAAATTACTCCTTCCGACTTACAATTAAAGAAGAATTTTATATCAAAAACGTTATCATCTGAGACAGAGAATTGTTTAGTGCTGTCCATGTGGGACAGTATACACAGTGCCCACATGGAAAGCTACCTTTAATTCCCTTGTCCATACGCAGCCAGTCAGAGTTAGAGGGTCCTCTAGAAAACTGGCTTTTTACCAGTTTATCTCTTAAACTCTGGGCCTTCTTGGCCACCATCAATGGTCCATCACCTATCACATTTTTAATTTTATCATCCAAAGTGAGGATATGCCAGTTTCTTTTCATTGCTAAACTGATATTATCCCATTGGTTATTAAAGTTGGAAATTAATCTAATTTGACCTTTGTCGGTTTTCAATTTATCTCTATATAAGAGATCATCTCTAGACATCTTTCTTGCTCTCCAGAGCGATGTCTTAAGACAATTGTTAGAGTAGCCCCTCTTCAGGACCCTCTTTTTCATCATGGAAGCATGATGGTCAAATTTAGAGAGAGAGGAACAATTCCTCCTGAGGCGGAGAAACTGTCTATACGGAATACCTTTCTTAAGGTGTTCCGGATGTCCACTCCTCGCATGTAATACATTATTAGTGGCTTTACTTTTCCTATAGTTCTCAGTGACAATAGTAATACTTTCTTTTTTAAGAGTTAAGTCTAGAAAAGCTAGCTCTTTTTCATTTGTTTCTGACGTTAGAAGGATGTTCTTGTCATTGTGGTTTAAAATGGACACGAATTCATCAAATTCATCCACTGTCTCATCCCAAAGGACAAGAATATCGTCCACATATCTATCCCACATTAGCACCATCTCATCAAAGATGCCACAATGTTGTTAAAAAATGTCAAACAATTCCCATGTCCCCAAATGGAGGAATGCATAGGTGGGGGCGCATATCGCCCCCATCGCTGTCCCTCGTAATTGACAGTAAATTTGTCCATTGAAAATAAATACATTATTTTGTAGAATAAATTCTAATAATGAGATGACAAAGTATGTATGTTCCATATAGGTAGGACCCCTTGTCTCAAGGAATCTCCTAATTGCTGTGAGACCTACCTGATGAGGAATAGAAGAATAAAGACCTTCCACATCCAATGATGCCAGAATGGTCTTCTCACTCACTAGCACCCCATCTAGTTTCCTTAATAGATCTGCCATTTCTTTTACATATGAAGTCAGGGTTAGCAGGAAGGGATATTTATCAATGTATTCCCCAATTTTTTCAGTAATACTCCCGATCCCCGAGACAATCTGTCTTCCCGGGGGACATTTCATATTCTTATGTAGTTTCGGGAGTACATAGAAAACTAGCATCACTGGATGCTCAGGATATAAAAAAAATTAATTAATTTTGACTAATCACACCCCTACTTCTTGCTTCATTCAGAAGCTTGAAGAGAGAATTCTGAATCTGACCCAAAGGATTGTTACTAAGCCTTTCATATTGGTTTTTGTCATTAAGTTGCCGTCTAACCTCTTTAACATAGAGGTTTTCGTCTAATAGAACCAAGTTACCGCCCTTGTCAGCGGGCTTTATCACCAGGCCTGTATCCATACTCAATTCCTTTAAAGCTTTTCTCTCCCTTGGTTCCAAATTGTCATCTGTTTGTTGGGATACCAGTTTATCAATATCCTTCTCCATCTATTTCAAAAACAGATTGACTGCTGGAACCAGAGAGAGAGAGAGAGAGAGAGAGAGAGAGAGAGAGAGAGAGGGCATATAAGTGGATTTAGATTTAAAAATGAGCCTCTGCTCCTGTAAGACACTCATCAAGGGATCATCTTGAGTATCTCCCTGGTCATTCTCTGCAAGAAGAGATTCAAGATAGCTCAGGGCCATCTGATCATTCAAATTAAAATTATATGATTTTTTATTTCATAATTACAGACAAAACAATTTTTCTAGCAAATAAATGTAGGTCTTTTAAAACCTCAAATTTAAATGTTATACATTAGCAGGAGCACTAGATGGCAGCACTATTTCCTGTCATGTAGTGCTTTAGGCATGTGCACGCTACCTATCTAGGTATCCCTTCAACAAAGAATAACAGGAGAACAAAGCAAATGTTATAATAGAAGTAAATTGGAAACTTTTTTAAATTGTATTCTGTATCTGAATATTGAAATATTTTTGGGGGGTTTAATGTCCCTTTAAGGACAGTTTACTGGACACTACGGACTATTTCTAAGAATTCACACTTAGTCAAAGTCCGAACTAAATTAAAATGAATGATGTTTTTTACCTAATGTATCAAGTCTTTTTTAAAATTGTGTTCACAGAGTCTTTTAGTAATACAATTATTTCAATCCATACACTAATCTTTATAACTACTGCTTGTGTTTAACCCTTTAAGGACACAGCTTTCAGTTTGCTCAATTGTTTTATGACGGAAACATTCCGTCATATGTCCTTAAGAGGTTAAAACAAATATGACTCTAGAACAACAAAAACAAAGAAAATGGCCCCAGGTGGTGTAGTATATTTAAGCAATCTTTATCAGAGAGAAGAATCACACTCACGTGTCAACTACACCTTCTGGGATAATCAGCAGCTCCCCAGACAACTGTATTACTCAGGCAATTCTGTTATACCATATAGATGAGGAGGATTATTTAGCTGAAAAGGCTTAAAGACCCCAGAACAGCTAAACCAAAAGGATATCAACTTGTGACTAATCTCCATGTACACTCACCTTAGACACGTCACACACGTACACTCACCTATACCTATATTGTCACATATTTCCTGCTCTGATTGTTCTGGCATATTTCTTAGCCACTGATCTTCTGTTGGTTCTGTGTTACATGAAATCTTAGCATCTTTTTCACCTGGGAAAAAAAAAGAATAAATACATTTCTGTTATCTCTTTTTTTAAAAAAAATTTTGAAAACAAAATGTGAAAAACGGTGTAATTTAAATTAAATATGCCTCAGCCTTCATCACTAGCAGTCACATCAGTAAGAAACATTCCATATAATGAAATTAGCACAACAGTAAATACATGTGTCAAGCAGTAAAGCGAGTTAGATAGGAATAAGTTAATTTATAGCTGCAAATACAGACACATTGTAATCAATCAGAATTCCTATGTGAGACTTATTGCAGAGTTTTAAAAATAACATCCATTTTCCATTGCTTATTAAAACCTCACTATAGCCTATTTAATTTTGTTAACATGTATTGCCTGGGTGAGAGAATGTACCACAGTAATATGATAGAAATATCAGATATATAAAAGGGATTTATATAGTTCAAGACAAAAGTATTTTCTACTTCAATAAAAGAGGAAAATGAATAGAAATAAAGGAAATTAGCAAGTTTAACATTTTAACTGCTGAGCAATTTCATACCCTTGTGCTGAAGAATATTTCAGTCTTTTGCATTCATTGTATTATGAATTCAGCCCTACATAAGTTCACAATCACCACACATAACAGGTGAGTTTTCATCTATGTGTTTTATTGAGCGGGCTGTTACCGGTAACTGTCAGACTATATTACTGAACGTTCAATTCAAAGACACTCTCAAAACTTGCGTTTTTTTTAATCATATTATAGATATAAGTACAGACTAACTTACGGACTAATTATTTTTTCTAAAATTCGCGACATTCTGATTGATAAAAATTGTAACACTCCTTTTTGAAACTTTAGAGCACCTTTTTATACAGAAATCTTTTTTCTTTTTGATGAACTTTTGGTATATCAAATAGATCTTCTAAGTATCAGATTCTAAACTATTATTGATCTAGTTTGGACACATTTTTGTCTCCTATTTGTGAGTTTTTAATCTTTGACGGGCCAGTCATATTAATGTGTGTTATGTATCCAGGAGGCTGCTGAGTATATATATTGTAGATTTTATTTAACCTTTAATAAAAAAAAAATTAGGCTAAAGCTATATATTTTAGACTACAGATTATTTTATTATTATTGGTATTTATATGTATTATATTATTTCATGTAAGTTATATGTTAAAAAATTTTAATTGGTCACTTTAAATATTGTTTTATATACTTGCCTTATTAAAATTATCCTTTTATTATTATTTTATTATTTTCTTGTGCAAGTACTGACCTTAGTGTTATCCATTTTTAGACTACATAGGCGCAACCACTCAATACCACTTTTTTATATTACAGTTAATCTTAACATACAGGGAATAATTCATTCTTACTTGACAATAATAAGAAGGATCTCCTGAAAGACCAAATGTTTTTTTGCCAACATAGATCATTGAAGTAAATGTACATTTTGTAACAAACCATAGCGAGAAAATGCTAGATATAGGAGGGTGCATTAAAACACTTTTTAATTTCTTTTTCGTGAGAGAAAAATCAAGTTATATACACAGGTACCACTTTATCACATTTCTAGTGATGCATAACTCAGTAAAGAAACAAATCATTACATAGTTAAGAGAGAATAAAATAGTATTAGGTAACCTCTTATCCCATACACTTAACGTTCATTATTATGGTGGCAGCCTATGTTCTTCATGAATAATGTATACATAGTTTTTCATATACATATCTCTCATATTTTGTATTTTACCCTAGAGAAGACTACTTCTCTCTATAAAACATTAATTAAAACAAACTAACATTAAACTTTAACCATTGTTGAGTGAACATAACAGAAGACCAGAAAACAATTTGCACATTAATGTAGCAGCATTGAGGCCTCAGTACAAAAAAAAAAAAAAAAACCCAGCACACACCTAGAGGGTGGTCCACTACTAAAGCTCAACATCCTTTCCCTCTAGTGTCTCCTTCTCATATGAGTAAAGATATGAGTCCATTCCCCACGTAGGGAGTCTTCTAAAAAGATACTAGTGTCACAAAATGGGAAAAGGATTTGCCTTTGGACTTCTAATTCAAATGTTAGAATTAGTCTGCGTCATTTTCGCAAAAAAATATTTAATCGGTTCTGTACATCTACTCTGACGTCTACCTGTTCCACAAACAGTATCGCCTTTAACATACTGCGGAAACGAGCAAAAGTGGGTGCTGTTTTCTTAATCCACTGCTTAAGTATACATTTTCTTGCTAGCAAAATTACTAAAGTCAGTACGGAGTCCAGCTGTCTGTATTGTGCTTCAGGTGTGCTAGCTGGAGGCGCTGGTTCAGCTTGTATCAGTCGTTGGTATCTTCCTTTCCTTCCTCAGTTGTATAAGTCTAGGTGCAAAATAGTGGTGCTGAAATATCAGACAATACACCATACAAAGGTGAATATCTACTCACAGTGTATATTGCAGGTTACCGGCTCCTTCCCAATATGAAAAGACAATATCACAGATTCAGTAAAAAAGTTTGTCTTTATTTGGCTCAACGCAAAAGCGTTTCAACGGTCCCAGCCGTCTTTCTCAAGAGCAATAAAAGTGCTTTACAAACCAAAGCATACCTTTCCGCTGCACAGGCGGCCTTTAAATACATGTCAGTTACGCTACCTGCTTCCCCATTGGAGGAGAGCAGGTTTACACCCGATTCAAAATTTCAATTGTAAATTTAAAATAAACATCTAAAAAAACATAAAAAACAATATTAATTATATTAGAAACTATAAGTTTGTTTTAAAATATAAAATTTCTGTAGATATCATCATTTTTGCCGGTTTTGTAGTTCCCTTTCAGGTAGTTTTCTGTTTCAAGTTCCCTTTCAGGTCCGGTATGTCAGTAAAGATCACATGTTATAGGTTGTCCAATGAAATTCAGTTTCTGGTATAGTGATGTTTTGTAGTTCCCTTTCAGGTAGTTCTCTATTTTAGGTTCCCATTCAGGTCTGATATGTCAGTGGGTATCACATGTTATCGAATGTCCAATGAAAAACAGTTTCTGATTTTCTCAAAATAAAAAGACATAAGTGTTATTCACAGATACAAAGTTTCTTATATGAATTCTGCTTATCCAAATATTTAGAGGAGGTAGAATAAATTGCCACTTAGAAGTATATTACAAGTTGGAATAGATACTTTTCATAATTAAACATTCATATTATGAATAGACTTCTATATTTATTGAATGTTAAATATTGACTATTGCTGCCTTTGTCTAAAAAACTCTTAACATAGGAAAGGGGGGACAAAATAAATGATAAATTCAAAAGATGAAAATATGGGGCCTAAATAAATCAGTAACATTTTTTGTTCTTGTTGAGGTGAATACGATTATAAGGACACACACAGAGAGAAAAAAAAAAAAGAAAAAAGGGGGCAAAATAAATATGTATTTACACAGACAGTTCATGTCATATCATCACACTTAATGTTTATATATACACATATTGTACAAAAGAATATAATTCTCACACTTAATTTCAAGAAATTATATGCAACACACAAGTCGCTGAGTCAATATATAACATTCAATAAATATAGAAGTCTATTCATAATATGAATGTTTAATTATGAAAAGTATCTATTCCAACTTGTAATATACTTCTAAGTGGCAATTTATTCTACCTCCTCTAAATATTTGGATAAGCAGAATTCATATAAGAAACTTTGTATCTGTGAATAACACTTATGTCTTTTTATTTTGAGAAAATCAGAAACTGTTTTTCATTGGACATTCGATAACATGTGATACCCACTGACATATCAGACCTGAATGGGAACCTAAAATAGAGAACTACCTGAAAGGGAACTACAAAACATCACTATACCAGAAACTGAATTTCATTGGACAACCTATAACATGTGATCTTCACTGACATACCGGACCTGAAAGGGAACTTGAAACAGAAAACTACCTGAAAGGGAACTACAAAACCGGCAAAAATGATGATATCTACAGAAATTTTATATTTTAAAACAAACTTATAGTTTCTAATATAATTAATATTGTTTTTTATGTTTTTTTAGATGTTTATTTTAAATTTACAATTGAAATTTTGAATCGGGTGTAAACCTGCTCTCCTCCAATGGGGAAGCAGGTAGCGTAAAAGGAAACAGGTGTATATATGAAAATATACGGTAAAGCGCTATAAACTTATCCCAGACTATATGATATGTTAATAACCCTGTATGCAATAGGTCAAAATCGGGTGTATACCAATGAAATAATTATCAACATATGGGTACACTGGTAACTGGATTATACATACAGCCAGTACACAGGTATTCACAAAGTCCAGAGTCCAAATAGCTGGTAATTTAGTCCGAAAAGTGTCTCCCAAGTCACAGAGAGAGATGAACAGAAGTGTGTGTGGTCCCGCTGCTCCTCCAAAAAGAACTTCCAAAGTTCCCAAGAAACTGTACCAAAAAGAGAAAAAGAGAGGAGCGCCGACTCAAATGTAGGGATAAAACAATTTATTAAAACATATAAAACGGTTCAAAAACACTCACAAGATAAAAGGGGTAAAATTCATATCAAGGCCGTCTGCCGTGAATATTCCCCTGGTGTCAGTTTGCAGTCACTCCGATGTTGGGAGATGTATAGCACAGGACTTTGTCAAGAAAGATTCTTGACAAAGTCCTGTCGATCAGGACGAAACGCGTAGAAGAAAGATCCAGGCTCGCTACTTCTTTTGTCCCTACAAGGGATCCGTAGTGCATTGATCCACTTTCAATAACGGAGACTGCACGCTGAACTCAACGTCACCACCCGCGACTGCAGAGCGGTGTGGTAAGGACTGATTACACAGCGTGAGACTTTAACAGCTAGAATATACATCTCCCAACATCGGAGTGACTGCAAACTGACACCAGGGGAATATTCACGGCAGACGGCCTTGATATGAATTTTACCCCTTTTATCTTGTGAGTGTTTTTGAACCGTTTTATATGTTTTAATAAATGGTTTTATCCCTACATTTGAGTCGGCGCTCCTCTCTTTTTCTCTTTTTGAAGCAGGTAGCGTAACTGACATGTATTTAAAGGCCGCCTGTGCAGCGGAAAGGTATGCTTTGGTTTGTAAAGCACTTTTATTGCTCTTGAGAAAGACGGCTGAGACCGTTGAAACGCTTTTGCGTTGAGCCAAATAAAGACAAACTTTTTTACTGAATCTGTGATATTGTCTTTTCATATTGGGAAGGAGCCGGTAACCTGCAATATACACTGTGAGTAGATATTCACCTTTGTATGGTGTATTGTCTGATATTTCAGCACCACTATTTTGCACCTAGACTTATACAACTGAGGAAGGAAAGGAAAGGAAGATACCAACGACTGATACAAGCTGAACCAGCGCCTCCAGCTAGCACACCTGATATATTCACACAGACCTTGGGAGAGACTGTGGGACGGCTGCGGTTCACCAGAATGGGAAAGTATTAATACATATTATACACCTGTTTGCATGTATATCTGTATTGTGCTTCCCAGTGCATGAATAATATATTATTTGGCTCTAGAACCATTGGAATTTTTAACTGTTTGTTAATCCAATATTGGATTTTACTCCAGAATTGCTTTATCATTGGACAGGTCCACATAAAATGCAACAGGTCATGGGATTCAGCAGAGCACTTGGAACATTTGTTAGGCCAGTCACTGACCCACTTGGCCATTCCTCTAGGCGTCAGGTAAGACCTATGCAGAAATCTAGTCTGGGTCTCTCAGAGTTTTGGATAAAGTGGCTTTCCTAATCTTTTCCAATCCCTCCCGAGCCTCTTCCCACGTAATTCCTTGAATACCTTCCATCTCCCACCCTGCCAGAAGAGTTGGTTGTATCTGTTGCAGACACTTTTGTAAAAGAACCTGATAAATCTCTGATATGGAAAATCTGCCCACCTTGAAAAGGGACTGAGTGAGTTGGAAAGGTGATCCCTCCCAGAAATCAGAGTCGTCTCTGACCAATTCCCCCACATAGTGACGTATCTGGAAACAAGCATAGAAATTAGCATTTGGGAGGTTATGCTCCCTCTGTAAAGAGGTAAAGGTTTTCAGTGAGCGTGTCAATGGATCTATTAATCAACCAACATTTTTTAAACCTATTTGTTCCCAGTGTAAGAATGGTTTTGTGTCCATGCCTGCCAGAAAAGTCGGATTACCACTAATTAGGAGGTATACAGAGTTATGACACATTTTTTTCCAAAATCTATGGGCTTGATGCCAGGCCCGTAGTGGGTCTCGGTATAAAAGATTTACACCAACCAGTTTAGCACTCCCTGATTTAGGCATGTGAGGTAGGTATGCCAAGGAAACGCCACCTAGGGCAGCACGTTACAAACTATGCTTATAGAAATGCTGTGTGCACACCTGCCAGTCCAGGACCAAGCAGATCAAAGCTGCCTAGTTATATAATCTAAAGTCCGGCAGGGACAGGCCACCTTTAAGATAATTCATATTTAATTTGTCAGTGGAAACCCGGGGTTTGCCTCCTCTCCAGAAAAAGAATCTTACTGTGGAGTTCAAGGATTTCACGTTGGCTTTAGTTAGCAGTAAAGGCAACATACGCATTGGGTATAAAATGCGGGGAAGAACCACCATTTTAAGGAAACTTATCCTACCTGCTAATGAAATAGGAAGGGATTTCCAGCTTCTCATTAAAATACAGAGTTTAGCACATATAGGGGCAAGATTAGTAGAGTAAAGTTTGTTGGGGTTTATATGAATTTGGATACCAAGATATGTTATTGTGTGATTGGCAATCGCAAAGGGATAGTTGTGATCTAGTTTGTCATCTTGGCGCAGCCATAGTATCTCAGATTTCTGGTGTGTGTAAGTGTGTTAAAGTGTGCGCAAGAGGCACCAGGCTACTCCAACCCTAAAGTCCCTCAAATTAGGGAAAAAAGATAAGTGAAAGAATGAAAATGAGGAGAAGCGCTAAAAAAGCTAAAGGTGCTAAACAGTTTAAAAATAATTGCTATACAGACAAAATAGAAATACATAGGATCAGTTTACTAGTTATAATTTAAAACAAACAATCACATTGATATATGTCCTAAAAAAGGAAAAAACATAGATCATTTAAGAATCGGACGTCTCCGATGTATAAAAAACACACAATAAAAACTGTTGTTGCCAATATACACCTTATCTCAGTATTATGAGGGAGAAGTCAGCATCATATCTAAAGTCCTCAGATGATTCAAAGGAGAACCAGAGCCGGGTTAGTGTAGACCCGTTTTACCTTTAGGTGTACCGTCCGTGTATCAAGAGGCACCTCCGTGAGGCGTGTACGTGTCCCGTGACGTCACAAATCGGGAGGCGTCGTCTCTGTATGGGCAATCCTATTGGTCAGGATAGCTTGAAGGTGAACTATAGTGGCCGCTATAATAAAGATGGTGAACTCCGCTCTTAGTGCAGGATCGCACGCAGGGTCACAAAATAACCAGATTTCCTCTGTAGATCTAATAATAAAAGGACCATTAGTGTGTGACTTGAGACCGGCTTCAATTTAAGCGCCTGGCCCTTCACAGTGTAGTCCTCGTTTTGTCCGTGGGTAGCTGAAGAATCCTTCACTCCAAAGGACTTTAGATTTGATGCTGACTTCTCCCTCATAATACTGAGATAAGGTGTATATTGGCAACAACAGTTTTTATTGTGTGTTTTTTATACATCGGAGACGTCCGATTCTTAAATGATCTATGTTTTTTCCTTTTTTAGGACATATATCAATGTGATTGTTTGTTTTAAATTATAACTAGTAAACTGATCCTATTTATTTCTATTTTGTCTGTATAGCAATTATTTTTAAACTGTTTAGCACCTTTAGCTTTTTTAGCGCTTCTCCTCATTTTCATTCTTTCACTTATCTCAGATTTCTGCATATTGACCTTATAGCCCGAGAAAGAGCTGAAATCTTGTAAGGTTTTCAAAATAGGGGAGATGTGAATTTTGGGATTCTAGACGAATAGCAGCATACTTTATCACAAATTTTACATCAATTTGAGCTAGAAAAAGTATACCTATATTGTTCACAAATTGGCGTTAGAATAAGTAGTAAAACATATACATATGTTTATATTCTTTAACATTATGGAGCAAAAGAATGCATTATATCTATTTAGTGGAAAGAGGTAAAGTAACTATTAGTAGGATGAAACTACATTTTAATTGTATTAATGCGGATTCCTAAACAAGACAAATTCATAAGAATATACAATGGTATAAAAATACTGCATGTAAGTATATGTGCATGAATATATATCTCTCTGTTCTTGAGCTCTTAGAGTAGTTATCTGACTTTATATCCTAGTGATGATACTATGTGGTTACATACAGAGGCTCTCAATCTACATCATAACCATAACCAAGTCCCAGGAAAGTACAGAAACCTTTCCACTATCCTGACCTCGGCCGTAACAGGAAACGGAGCTGCTACTCCTGTTTAATACCATTCTGTATGACTGGGATATTACTCTCCCTAGAAAGGGTACTCAGAACATTTCCACATCTATTATGTCTTGAATCTTAAATAGACAGATCATAGTGTCCCAAGATGTGAATCATAACATCTCTGTAGGGTTATAGGGGGACAGGAATGAACCCTTGAGTATAAATAACTATTGTATATTATAGGCTGTAGTATGCCACAGCAAAAGCACCAGGCATCATCTTTGCCAATAGTTGATGATATCAAATTCAAAATTGAATCCTCTAGTTGCAGGCTATCCAATTTGTGGATTCAAAAGATCTCCTGTCGACTCAGAATTTGTACTTTGTCGCCACCTCTAGGTGGTCTCACTATTTGTTCAATAGCCTGCCACCTAAAGGACCCAACATTGCCATGATGCACATCTATAAAATGTTTTGACACGGCCGAGCATGGTCTCTCACGGAGATATACGAGAGATGTTCCTAGATTCTCGTGCCCACATCTTGCGTGGTTCTTCCCACACATTGCCTAGAGCAAATCTAACGGTATATCAAGTAAACTATGAATTTACTTGTACAGTTTAAGCAACCCTTTGTCTCATATTCTTCCGAGCGGTTAGCAGAATGGAACTTGTTCGTGAGACACACATGGTCACAAGAACCACAAGATCTCTTACCACACTTGAGCCCCAATACTTGACATAGCGACAATAAAGTACTATTATTATGCATCTTTGTAAGATTCTACAAGTCTACACATACACACACACACAAATATGCACCTGGAAACATGCTCAGACACACTACATAAGCACACACAGTCAAAACCTGATTTTTTTTTAAACAAACATATACAATATTACCGAAAGGATCCTTGTATTTCTTAATAAATGTATCTAAAAAATAAATGTTCACCCACAGGCCAAATCTCTGCTTCTACATCTGTGTGTCCACATGTAGAGCTCATTAGCATACACAATTCAATTGGGTACAATATTGGACGCTTTTACAATTTCCATGGACACTGCTGCTGCCACTTCTCATCAAAGTAATTATTACTAATATTGCCTTTTTGCATATTGTATATTGTGCTCTCTGCATCTGTTAGTTCTATATTTGATGCTGTAGCTTGCTGGCAGAATACAATGTCCCTTTAAAAAATGTCCACATAAAAATAAGAACATGCTTCTCTGCTGATCTTTCAAATGTATGATAGAAGGTTTAAATACAATGTCCCTTTAACTCACTATATACAGACAGAAGATACAGATAAGCGGCTTTAAAAATAACAGCGCCGTGAGATTTATTTTATGCTCCTACAAAGTGCTACCAGTGTATCCGCAGCTGATCAGATCACAATGATTAGCCTGTGGCAGATATGACAGCAGCTTTATAGGGTCTTCCTGCTTGGGTGTCATTATATGATCAGGACTGATATAATCAAACTCTACAAATGTGACAACAGTCAGTGAGTATCAGGCTATATTGTACTGTGACACTCAGTGTGTGATTGAGGTGACACCCTGACTGGTGATATAATGTACAGCACTTACAGACAATGGCCCCTATGTATCAAGCCGTCTACTTACCTGCATTCGACGGCCCCAATACGCTCGCCTAACATCGCCGCCGCGGACCTGAATATGTTCGCCAAAGTCATCAAAAAAGCTGTCAAGAAGTTGCGCACCAAGTATGGTGCGATGAGCAGCGGACTGTTGTTAACTAACAGTCATCGATCTCGCTGCTCATCGGCTTCTTCGCAGCTTTCTTGGTACCCTGTCACTAAACACCCACACTAAACTATACAATTTTACTCCCTAAACCACTGCTCCGGGAGCCCCCCGCACCTAAATAAACTTATTACCCCCTAAACCGCCGCTCCTGGACCCCGCCGCCACTATAATAAACTTATTAACCCCTAAACCGCCGCTCCCGGACCCCACCGCCACTATAATAAACTTATTACCCCCTAAACCGCAGCTCCCGGACCCCGCTGCAACTATAATAAATATATTAACCCCTAAACCGCCGCTCCCGGACCCCACCGCCACCTACATTATACTTATTAACCCCTAATCTGCCGTCCCCTATACCGCCGCCACCTACATAAAGTTATTAACCCCTATCTTGCCGATCCCGGACCCAGCCGCAAATAAATGAATTGTTTAACCCCTAAACCGCCGCACCCGGAGCCCTCTGCCACCTACATTACATTTATTAACCCCTATCCTGCCCCCCCTACACCGCCGCCACCTACAGTACATTGATTAACCCCTAATCTACCCCCCTACACAGCCGCCACTATATTAAATTAATTAACCCCAAAACCTAAGTCTAACCCTAACACCCCCCTAACTTAAATATTATTTAAATTAATCTAAATAAATATATCCTATTTAAAAATAAATACTTGCCTATAAAATAAACCCTAAGATAGCTACAATATAATTAATAATTACATTATAGCTATTTTAGGGTTTATTTTTATTTTACAGGCAACTTTGTATTTATTTTAACTAGGTAAAATAGTTATTAAATAGTTATTAACTATTTAATAACTACCTAGATAAAATAATTACAAAATTACCTGTAAAAGAAATCCTAACCTAAGTTACAAATACACCTAACACTACACTATCAAAAAATTAATTCAATAAATTAACTACAATGATCTAAAATAAAATACAATTAAATAAACTAAACTATATTACAAAAAAACCCAAACCCTAAATTACAAAAAATAAAAAAATATTACAAGAAGTTTAATCTAATTACACCTAATCTAAGCCCCCTAATAAAATAAAAAAGCCCCCCAAAATAATAAACTTCCCTACCCTAAACTAAATTACAAATAGCCCTTAAAAGGGCCTTTTGCGGGGCATTGCCCCAAAGTAACCAGCTCTTTTACCAGCCCTTAAAAGGGCTTTTTGCGGGGCATTGCCCCAAAGTAATCAGCTCTTTTACCTGTAAAAAAAACAAAATACAATACCCCCCCCCCAACATTACAACCCACCACCCACACACCCCTACTCTAAAACCCACCCGATCCCCCTTAAATAAACCTAACACTACCCCATTGAAGATCACCCTACCTTGAGCCATCTTAACCCAGCCGGGCCGAACTCTTCATCCGATCCGGGCACAAGTGGTCCTCCAGCCGCGCAGAAGTCTTAATCCGATCGGGGCAGAAGATAAAATAAAAAAGCCCCCCAAAATAATAAAATTCCCTACCCTAAACTAAATTACAAATAGCCCTTAAAAGGGCCTTTTGCGGGGCATTGCCCCAAAGTAACCAGCTCTTTTACCAGCCCTTAAAAGGGCTTTTTGTGGGGCATTGCCCTAAAGTAATCAGCTCTTTTACCTGTAAAAAAAATAAATACAACCCCCCCCCCAACATTACAACCCACCACCCACACACCCCTACTCTAAAACCCACCGGATCCCCCCTTAAAAAAACCTAACACTACTCCATTGAAGATCACCCTACCTTGAGCCGTGTTCACTCAGCTGGGCCGAACTCTTTATCGGATTCGGGCACAAGTGGTCCTCCAGCCGGGCAGAAGTCTTCATCCGATCGGGGCAGAAAAGGTCCTCCATCCAGCAGAAGTCTTCATCCAAGCGGCATCTTCTATCTTCATCCTTCCGGCGATGAGCGGCTCCATCTTGAAGACCTCCAGCGCGGAGCATCCTTCCAGCATGACGGACTAACGACGAATGACGGTTCCTTTAAATGACGTAATTCAAGATGGCATCCTTCGAATTCCGATTGGCTGATAGGATTCTATCAGCCAATCAGAATTAAGGTGATGCCTGAGGAAACGGTCCTTTACGGACTGAGAAACGCGTAGCAAATAAAATATTCTGTTTTTATACAGACCCGGTTTCTTTGCTATTTTATATTGATGTCCTATTGATTTTATATTTGGTTGGATATCGAACACTTTTCCTTATTTGGACAATCACCATTTCATTTGGGATTAAATCTGATTGTACGAATACGATCATCTGGAGAAAGTATCCACAGTTGTTTGCACCTCTCCACTGGTATTCCGGCCTCTCAAACGATCCACAGCTGACGTAAGCCACACCTGTCTTCATCAATCCATAGGTTTCCCGGGTGAGACCTCCAGCGAACTGACTGCTGGTTTTGAATGTCAGCCTGCCTGCACGCACCTTGTTGATTTAAGGTGCCACTCCACTTGTGAGTATATTTCGTATACTTTATTTCTCAGCTGATGTAAACTGATTCACACTATGTTGGCGCCCGTTGTTGCTTTTATATCCTCACAGATTCATTGATCCAGTACACCGTGGACACAAGCGGAGCAAGCCTTTCTATCACAAACTCTTGATTGTTACCATATCCTTTATTTTGAAGTGGACTGTCCATTGTCTGTTTCCACTCACTCTCTTATAAGTCTTGGACTTTTTAAGTACACTGGACACTGGGACACTTATACATATTTATATGTTCAAATTGCACAAGTGTTTTTTTATATGTTGATTTTTATGTTTATTTTTATATATATTTTTTTCTCCTTTTAAAGCATTATTTTGCTTCAAACACACCACAGTGGATGGTGTTACCACACACTGAGCCAAGTTGTCAATTCGTCTATCAACCAATTTTTTATCTTTATTTGCACAACACCCACTTTCTATCTAAGCAGATACACCACGATTTTTACACCATCACATGTTTCTTTAGTAGCGCGTCCCCTTAGTTTTTTCTTCTATAGAATTAACTTTACTACCTTGAGCCGTGTTCACTCAGCTGGGCCGAACTCTTTATCGGATTCGGGCACAAGTGGTCCTCCAGCCGGGCAGAAGTCTTCATCCGATCGGGGCAGAAAAGGTCCTCCATCCAGCAGAAGTCTTCATCCAAGCGGCATCTTCTATCTTCATCCTTCCGGCGATGAGCGGCTCCATCTTGAAGACCTCCAGCGCGGAGCATCCTTCCAGCATGACGGACTAACGACGAATGACGGTTCCTTTAAATGACGTAATTCAAGATGGCATCCTTCGAATTCCGATTGGCTGATAGGATTCTATCAGCCAATCAGAATTAAGGTAGGAAAAATCCGATTGGCTGATGTAATCAGCCAATTGGATTGAAGTTCAATCCGATTGGCTGATTGGATCAGCCAATAGAATGCAACATTAATTCTATTGGCTGATCCAATCAGCCAATCGGATTGAAGTTCAATCTGATTGGCTGATTAAATCAACCAATCAGATTTTTCCTACCTTAATTCCGATTGGCTGATAGAATCCTATCAGCCAATTGGAATTCGAGGGATGCCATCTTGGATGACGTCATTTAAAGGACCAGTCATTCGTCGTTAGTCAGTCGGCCGAGGAGGATGTTCCGCGCTGGAGGTCTTCAAGATGGAGCCGCTCATCGCCGGAAGGATGAAGATAGAAGATCCGGTGGGTTTTAGAGTAGGGGTGTGTGGGTGGTGGGTTGTAATGTTGGGGGGGGGATTGTATTTATTTTTTTTACAGGTAAAAGAGCTGATTAATTTAGGGCAATGCCCCACAAAAAGCCCTTTTAAGGGCTGGTAAAAGAGCTGGTTACTTTGGGGCAATGCCCCGCAAAAGGCCCTTTTAAGGGGTATTTGTAATTTAGTTTAGGGTAGGGAATTTTATTATTTTGGGGGGCTTTTTTATTTTATTAGGAGGCTTAGAGTAGGTGTAATTAGATTAAACTTCTTGTAATATTTTTTTATTTTTTGTAATTTAGGGTTTTGGTTTTTTTTGTAATATAGTTTAGTTTATTTAATTTAATTGTAATTAATTGTAGGTAGTTTAGGTCATTAGTTTAATGATAGTGTAGTGTTAGGTGTATTTGTAACTTAGGTTATGATTTATTTTACAGGTAATTTTGTAATTATTTTATCTAGGTAGTTATTAAATAGTTAATAACTATTTAATAACTATTGTACCCAGTTAAAATAAATACAAAGTTGCCTGTAAAATAAAAATAAACCCTAAAATAGCTATAATGTAATTATTAATTATATTGTAGCTATCTTAGGGTTTATTTTATAGGCAAGTATTTATTTTTAATTTATTTAGATTAATTTAAATAATATTTAAGTTAGGGGGGTGTTAGGGTTAGACTTAGGTTTTGGGGTGAATTCATTTAATATAGTGGCTGCGGTGTAGGGGGGGTAGATTAGGGGTTAATCAATGTACTGTAGGTGACGGCAGTGTAGGGGGGGCAGGATAGGGGTTAATAAATGTAATGTAGGTGGTGGAGGGCTCCGGGTGCGGCGGTTTAGGGGTTAAACAATTAATTTAGTTGTGGCGGGGTCCAGGAGCGGCGGTTTAGGGGTTAATAAGTATAAAGTAGGTGGCGGCGGTGTGGGGGGCAGATTAGGGGTGTTTAGACTCTGGGTACATGTTAGGGTGTTAGGTGCAGACACTTCCCATAGAAATCAATGGGATATCGGGCAGCAGCGAACATGAGCTCTCGCTGCTGTCAGACTCCCATTGATTCCTATGGGATCCACCGCCTCCAGGGCGGCGATTGAAAACCAGGTACGCTGGCCCGGAATAGTGGCGAGCGTACCTGGTAGGTATTTGATAACTACCAAAAGTAGTCAGATTGTGCCGAACTTGCGTTCGGAACATCTGTAGTGACGTAACCATCGATCTGTGTCGGACTGAGTCCGGCGGATCGTATGTTACGTCACTAAATTCTACTTTTGCCGGGCTGTAGGGCTTGATAACTACAGCGAATCAGCCTCTCCACAAATACGCTGTGGAGTTCTAGTGTATTTGCGGTTGATGGCTTGATAACTAGAGGCCAATAAGTTATAAAAGCCAGGCAATACCTCATAAACAGAAGACACGTCACACACGTGCACTTACCTTCATTGTCACACATTTCCTGCATTGGAGCTTCCAGCTGACACGTTACACTCAGATCTCAGATTTCAGTCAGAAATTTTTTTGCCAACAATATTTCATGGTTTAGGATTTTATTTCACCTTAAAAGCAATTAATGTTTAACACAGTACACTTAAAGGGACAGTCTACTTGAAAATTGTTATTGTTTAGAAGATAGATAATCCCTTTATTACCCATTCCCCAGTTTTGCACAACCAACACTGTTATAGCAATACACTTTTAACTCTGCGATTACCTTTATCTAAGACTCTGCAGACTGCCCCTTATCTAAGTGCTTTTCGTAAATTTGCATTTCAGCCAATTAGTGCTGGTTCCTGCATAACCATTATCATTCTCCACGGGAGTGACTGGCTGTGAAAAGCTCTTAAAAAGCAGAGATAAGAAGCGCCCTGCAAGGGCTTAGAAACAATCAATCTTTGAGGTTATACGTATATTAATATAACAATATTGGTTATGTAAAGCTGGGGAATGAGTAGTAAAAGCATTATCTATCTTTTTTTGTAACAATAGCCAAAATCAAGTAGACTGTCCCTTTAATATGTGGGGCATATTGAAACTGATTGATAACGTATTTATTAGATTTTAAAATTCAGATGTTATGTTCAATATTTAAAATATACGGCACATCTGAAGGAATCAAAATAAAGCATATACACCTAAAATATATTTCAGAACTTAAATGTACATATAATAATCTGTAGATTACATAATGTTACACTACAGTCATTGATTCAAAAGGATCATTTTATAGCAAAGTACCAGCTGCCATTTTATTCCTATATTATCACATATTTAGTCATGGCCAAAATGACTGAATTCAGAATAAAAACAATTTTCAGAATACTATTTGATGAACTAGAGGGTGAGGAGAAGAAATAAAGATGGCATGTGTGTGTATCATTTACATGAAGCAGAAGGTGAGAGAGAAGGGAAGAGAGGGCATGTGTGTGTATCATTTACATGAAGCAGAGGGTGAGAGTGAAGAGAAGAGAGGGCATGTGTGTGTATCATTTACATGAAGCAGAGGGTGAGAGAGAAGGAAGAGAGGACATGTGTGTGTATCATTTACATGAAGCAGAGGGTGAGAGAGAAGGGAAGAGAGGGCATGTGTGTGTGTGTACCATTTACATGAAGCAGAGGGTGAGAGAGAAGGGAAGAGCGGGCATGTGTGTGTGTATCATTTACATGAAGCAGAGGGTGAGAGAGAAGGGAAGAGAGGGCATGTGTGTGTGTATCATTTACATGAAGCAGAGGGTGAGAGAGAAGGGAAGAGAGGGTGTGTGTGTGTATCATTTACATAAAGCAGAGGGTGAGAGAGAAGGAAGAGAGAGAGAGTGTGTGTGTGTGTGTGTGTGTGTGTATCATTTACATGAAGCAGAGGGTGCAAGAGAAGGGAAAAGAGGGCATGTGTGTGTGTATCATTTACATGAAGCAGAGGGTGAGAGAGAAGGGAAGAGAGGGCATGTGTGTGTGTACCATTTACATGAAGCAGAGGGTGCAAGAGAAGGGAAGAAAGGGCATGTGTGTGTATCATTTACATGAAGCAGAGGGTGAGAGAGAAGGGAAGAGAGGGCATGTGTGTGTGTATCATTTACATGAAGTAGAGGGTGATAGAGAAGGAAGAGAGGGCATGTGTGTGTACCATTTACATGAAGCAGAGGGTGAGAGAGAAGGGAAAAGAGGGCATGTGTGTGTGTACCATTTACATGAAGCAGAGGGTGCAAGAGAAGGGAAGAAAGGGCATGTGTGTGTATCATTTACATGAAGCAGAGGGTGATAGAGAAGGAAGAGAGGGCATGTGTGTGTACCATTTACATGAAGCAGAGGGTGACAGAGAAGGGAAGAGAGGGCATGTGTGTGTGTACCATTTACATGAAGCAGAGGGTGCAAGAGAAGGGAAGAAAGGGCATGTGTGTGTATCATTTACATGAAGCAGAGGGTGAGAGAGAAGGGAAGAGAGGGCATGTGTGTGTGTATCATTTACATGAAGTAGAGGGTGAGAGAGAAGGAAGAGAGGGCATGTGTGTGTACCATTTACATGAAGCAGAGGGTGAGAGAGAAGGGAAGAGAGGGCATGTGTGTGTATCATTTACATGAGAGAGAGGGTGAGAGAGAAGGGAAGAGAGGGCATGTATGTGTGTGTGTCATTTACATGAAGTAGAGGGTGAGAGAGAAGGAAGAGAGGGCATGTGTGTGTATCATTTACATGAGAGAGAGGGTGAGAGAGAAGGGAAGAGAGGGCATGTGTGTGTGTGTCATTTACATGAAGCAGAAGGTTAGAGAGAAGGGAAGAGAGGGCATATGTGTGTACCATTTACATGAAGCAGAAGCTGAGAGAAAAGGAAAGAGAGGGCATGTGTGTGTGCTATTCACATGAAGCAGAGGGTAAGAGAGAAGGGAAGAGAGGTTATGTGTGCGTGTACCATTTACATGAAGCAGAGGGAGAGAGAAGGGAAGAGAGGGCATGTGTGTGTATCATTTACATGAGAGAGAGGGTGAGAGAGAAGGGAAGAGAGGGCATGTGTGTGTGTGTCATTTACATGAAGCAGAAGGTTAGAGAGAAGGGAAGAGAGGGCGTGTGTGTGTATCATTTACATGAAGCAGAAGGTTAGAGAGAAGGGAAGAGAGGGCATATGTGTGTACCATTTACATGAAGCAGAAGCTGAGAGAAAAGGAAAGAGAGGGCATGTGTGTGTGCTATTCACATGAAGCAGAGGGTAAGAGAGAAGGGAAGAGAGGTTATGTGTGTGTGTACCATTTACATGAAGCAGAGGGAGAGAGAAGGGAAGAGAGGGCATGTGTGTGTATCATTTACAAGAGAGAGAGGGTGAGAGAGAAGGGAAGAGAGGGCATGTGTGTGTATCATTTAAATGAAGCAGAGGGTGAGAGAGAAGGGAAGAGAGGGCATGTGTGTGTATCATTTACATGAGAGAGAGGGTGAGAGAGAAGGGAAGAGAGGGCATGTGTGTGTGTCATTTACATGAAGCAGAAGGTTAGAGAGAAGGGAAGAGAGGGCATATGTGTGTACCATTTACATGAAGCAGAAGCTGAGAGAAAAGGAAAGAGAGGGCATGTGTGTGTGCTATTCACAGGAAGCAGAGGGTAAGAGAGAAGGGAAGAGAGGTTATGTGTGCGTGTACCATTTACATGAAGCAGAGGGAGAGAGAAGGGAAGAGAGGGCATGTGTGTGTATCATTTACATGAGAGAGAGGGTGAGAGAGAAGGGAAGAGAGGGCATGTGTGTGTATCATTTAAATGAAGCAGAGGGTGAGAGAGAAGGGAAGAGAGGGCATGTGTGTGTATCATTTACATGAGAGAGAGGGTGAGAGAGAAGGGAAGAGAGGGCATGTGTGTGTATCATTTAAATGAAGCAGAGGGTGAGAGAGAAGCGAAGAGAGGGCATGTGTGTGTGTGTGTGTGTGTATCATTTACATGAAGCAGAAGCTGAGAGAGAAGGAAAGAGAGGGCGTGTGTGTGTCATTTACATGAAGTAGAGCGTGAGAGAGAAGGGAAGAGAGGGCATGTGTGTGTATCATTTACATGAGAGAGAGGGTGAGAGAGAAGGGAAGAGAGGGCATGTGTATGTACCATTTACATGAATCAGAGGGTGAGAGAGAAGGGAAGAGAGGGCATATGTGTGTATCATTTAAATGAAGCAGAGGGTGAGAGAGAAGGGAAGAGAGGGCATGTGTGTGTATCATTTACATGAAGCAGAGGGTGAGAGAGAAGGAAAGAGAGGGCGTGTGTGTGTCATTTACATGAAGTAGAGCGTGAGAGAGAAGGGAAGAGAGGGCATGTGTGCGTGTACCATTAACATGAAGCAGAGGGTGAGAGAGAAGGAAAGAGAGGGCATGTGTGTGTGTGTGTGTGTGTGTATCATTTACATGAAGCAGAAGCTGAGAGAGAAGGAAAGAGAGGGCGTGTGTGTGTCATTTACATGAAGTAGAGCGTGAGAGAGAAGGGAAGAGAGGGCATGTGTGCGTGTACCATTAACATGAAGCAGAGGGTGAGAGAGAAGGAAAGAGAGGGCATGTGTGTGTGTGCTATTCACATGAAGCAGAGGGTAAGAGAAAAGGGAAGAGAGGGCATGTGTGTGTGTGTATCATTTACATGAAGCAGAGGGTGAGAGAGAAGGGAAGAGAGGGCATGTGTGTGTGTGTGTGTCATTTACATGAAGCAGAGGGTGAGAGAGAAGGGAAGAGAGGGCATGTGTGTGTGTGTATCATTTACATGAAGCAGAGGGTGAGAGATAAGGGAAGAGAGGGCATGTGTGTGTATCATTTACATGAAGCAGAGGGTAAGAGAGAAGGAAGAGAGGGCATGTGTGTGTGTGTGTATCATTTACATGAAGCAGAGGGTGAGAGAGAAGGGAAGAGAGGGCATGTGTGTGTATCATTTACATGAAGCAGAGGGTGAGAGAGAAGGGAAGAGAGGGCATGTGTGTGTATTATTTACATGAAGCAGAGGGTGAGAGAGAAGGAAGAGAGGGCATGTGTGTGTATCATTTACATGAAGCAGAGGGATAGAGAGAAGGGAAGAGAGGGCATGTGTGTGTGTATACCATTCACATGAAGCAGAGGGTGAGAGAGAGAAGGGAACAGAGGGTGTGTGTGCCATTTATAGAACACACATGATAAGAGAGAAGGGAACAGAGGGTGAGTGTGTGTGTACCATTTACATGAATAAGACGGTAAGAGTGAAGAGAATAGAGGGCATGTGTATATATCATTCACACAAAGCAGAGGGTTAGAGAGAACAAAGGGCATGTGTGTGTGTGCCATTAGCATGAAGCAGAAGGTGGGAGAGAAGAGAATAAAGGTCATGTGTATGTACTATGAACAAGAAGCAGAGGGGAAAGAGAATAAAAATCATGTGTGTGTGTAGTATTTGCATGCAGCAGAGGGTGAGAGAGAAGGGAAGAGAGGGCATGTGTGTATCATTCACATGAAGCAGAGGGTGAGAGAGAAGGAAGAGAGGGCATGTGTGTGTATCATTTACATGAAGCAGAAGGTGAGAGAGAAGGGAAGAATGGGCATGTGTGTGTATCATTTGTATGAAGCAGAGGGTGAGAGAGAAGGGAAGAGAGGGCATGTGTGTGTACCATTCACATGAAGCAGAGGTTAAGAGAGAAGGGAAGAGGGCATGTGTGTGTAGCATTCACATGAAGCAGAAGCTGAGAGAGGAGGAAAGAGGAGGCATGTGTGTGTGCTAATCACATGAAGCAGAGGGTAAGAGAGAAGGGAACAGAGGGCGTGTGTGTGCTAATCACATGAAGCAGAGGGTGAGAGAGAAGGAAAGAGAGGGCATGTGTGTGTATCATTCACATGAAGCAGAAGCTGAGAGAGGAGGAAAGAGAGCGCATGTGTGTGTACCATTCACATGAAGCAGAAGGTACGAGAGGAGGAAAAAGAGGGCATGTGTGTGCTATTTAAATGAAGCAGAGGGTGAGAGAGAAGAGAGGGTATATGTATTTGTAGTATTTGAAAAAAGCAGAGGGTGAGAGACAATAGAGAGCATGCGTGTGTGCTATTCACATGAAACAGAGGATGAGAGAGAAGAGAGGGTATATGTGAGTGTAGTATTTGCATGAAGCAGAGGGTGAGACAGAAAGGAAGACAGGGTATGTTTGTGAACCAAAGAGATTTTATCATTACAATCTGTCTGTAATGAGGCTCATCATTTTTATAGGGTGAAATAATTTCAGAATCAGAGTTTTCCAACTGTGAAGCTTATACCATAGATCACTCACTTACAGAGACATCTGATGGCTGAATATTCTGTACAGGTTCTCTATGTGTAACCTGTTAGTTCTAATAAAGAATGCAATTATGTTTTTGGTTAAATGGATCTAAGCAGCATATCAGTATGTCTGTCCCGGGACAGCCGAAGGGATGAGCCTCGTGCACACTCATCTTATTTCCCTATTCAGTGTAAGGAAGTTTACAATGAAATCTCATGAGAGTTAAGTGAAATCTCATGAGATCACAGTAAAAGAGTTCATGGCCTCAGCACTGCTGATGCAGATTGGCTGCTGTTCATTTCTTCATTTTTAAAAAAAAAATTTTTTTACCTGCAGCTGAGCAGCAGCTCAGTATAACTTTTTACACAGAACTTACTCTGCTGAGCTGAGGAGATTGTGAGGTAAAATATCTTCCTTTTTTACATACAGAGATGATCAGGTGATATTTTCCTGTCAGCTTTTTACAGTTATACTGAATCAGTTTCAAGTGATTTAGCATATGAGTATTATGTCCTTTAAGTGCAGCTATCTCACACAAATCTGATTATACAGTAGTATTACACAACACATTAGTATTTTATGATTGTGATTGGTCAGTCTTCAGGTCCATCATTTACATAATTATTAGTAAAGATTAAGTCATTTGAGTTTTTAAATAAATGATAAAGATAACATTAACAGCAACTTCTGCCATAGATCACTCACCTGCAGATACATCTGATGGCTGAATATTCTGTACAAATTCTCTATGTGCTTCTGTGTCTAGATTTTGATCACGGTCACCTGTTAATTCTAATAAAGAATAGAATCAGTTTATTTTGTTAAATGGAAATGAAACCATTTCTGTTGCACCTAAAAAGGCGTCTTAATATGTATTCAATTAACAAAAACAAAGCATCTGTTACTTTTTGCATATCAAATATTTACATCTATAAACTAATATTAACATATATACATTGATATATAACTGATTTAACATTAATCTCTCTTGACCCTTTAAATGTTTTTATTATTTTTGTTTATAATCAGCCAGCTCATTAGATCACACATGTTTCACTGTAGATTTGCTCTGTGTCAGTCACGTCAGTAGTGTATGTGCTTTTCCTGAGTGAGATATTTATTACTACACAGCGTTACCTGAGCTCTCATTTCTTGGGGTCTCCATAGTCCTTAGTGCTTGGTGAGTCTCCATCATGGCGTCCTTGTAAAGCTCCTTGTGTCCCTCTATATACTCCCACTCCTCCATAGAGAAATACACAGCAACATCATCACACTTTATAGGCACCTGAAACACACACAACTCATTCAGCGCTGACACAGGGAAAGGTTCTGTCACACACTTTTACTTACAGAGATAGGATAATGTTACTGAGAACATGAAGACACAGGCAAAAGGTAGTAAATACACAGAGAGCTAGAGGGGTCAGTAAAGGGCTTTACTATGTCCTTACTCTGATATAACATCACATTCCCCATGAGTGCTCACCTTTCCGCTCAGCCTGTGAATGCTGTGGGGAGGGGAATGTTACTGAGAACATACAGAGACACAGACAGAAGGTAGGAAATACATGCAGGGTCAGACTGATCAGTAAAGGGCATCCCTGTGTCCTGACTCCGGTATAACATCACATTACCCAACTCACTGTTCAGTCTGTGACTGATGCTGTGTGTTTGTTGGTGGGGGGGGGGGGGGGTAATGTTACTAAGAACATGTAGGAAAATACTGAGAAACATATTTCCCGAAGGAATTGCTGTGCCCTAATGCTTGTGTAATGTCACATTTCCCAGCAGTGTTTACCCCTCTGGTCAGCAACTGAATGTTGTTGCGAGGTGATTTTTTTCCCTTTATTGATGCATTTCTATAGAACAAAATGTCCATCTATAAGACCAAAAGGTTAGAATGTGACCCCTAAGATATACATATATGCCCCCCATTTATCTAAACTAAATACTATTGTCTAGATTATAAGTCAAGTGATACTGACTGTGTGTGGTACACAGCTTTGTTCTTGACCTCACTCCATCAGTATCATTTATATTACTCTATTTATTATAAGAAGTAATTAGATAAAAACATTTAATGAAAATGTTGCCTGTTGTGCATGACTGCATTAGCGTCTAACAGACTTATAATGGTATGTATTCACTTTAGTATGCTAACCAAATTCACCATGATATCAGAAGCGTATTTCCCTGTGCACAATGCATACAATGTTTTTTTTTAAAAAAAACTGGTGTAAACTGTTACCGTTACCTAAACGGCCATCAAATTTAACCCCTAGAGTGCCAGAACCCCCACTGCAATAAACCCCACCACCACTGAAACCTCCTAACTACAATTAACCTTTTTGTTGGCATAAACAAATTTCTATAGATATCAATATATTCTTTGATAGTAAAATTAAATGTTCAGAGTTTCCATACATTTAATGTATCTGCACAAATGTAATCTCTGAGGATGAAGTCATATTTACAGGACTTTCAAATGTGTCAGGTTTTCATTGTACTACAGAATACTTTTGAGAGTTAAAAAACAGACTTTTTGATGCTGTACGTGATATTGCATGTTTTAATTATACTATACATTGTGGATTATTAAACAGTTTTAAGTGATTTTTATCTTCATAGCTTGATTGAGGTTTATAAACCCCTTCAATACCAAAGAATGTTTAGCATTGTTTAAATAGATTCTTAATTTTTAAATTTACTAATCAAAACTATATATATATATATATATATATATATATATATATATATATATATATATATATATATATATATATATATATATATAATCATCCAAGTAACTGCACTCTCAGGTCTTTTCAAAACAGGTTCTTTTAATGGAACGTTTTCGGGGTTCACAACCCCTTCATCAGCATAAACAAACAATCAAATGTCACACAATATATAGTATATCAAAACAGTGTCTCACCAAACAAATTTGCTTTCAAAAGTGCGCCAAAATCGAGTGTGGAACGCATCTTGCATTCCACCGTGATCATGTCAACCGGAAGTGATATCACTTCTGGTTTCACGACATGATGAAAACATATTAACATTATTTTGTTTAACAATAAATAATACATAGTGGTGTGCCCTCAACTTGTCAAAGAGGCAATCAAAAATAGTATCAATAAACGAAAATGTTTGCCAGTGGTCTTTACGAGACATCTGTAAGTGAATAAGTGAGAAAATATCACTCGTGCAACCAATATGTACACTGACATGTCTGACTACTAAAGTTTTAGCAATATTCAGTGTCATGTGCATTGTGATGTATATATAGGTACATTAAAACAAAAAACTGAATATATACATAAGCAAAAAAAATAATAAACTTACAAGGTGGCAGTGCTTGCTCAGACTTATTATCAAACCGTATAGCCATGCGCATTGCCTACTGCAAAGTATACATACTTTATACAAGCAGTGTATCCAAAAGAGCGTGCTGTAACCTTGTGCTGTTACATATTGCCCTAAATGTAACTATGTGTATGTAAGAGATGTACATTAACTATTCTGCGAAAAATTCGTAATAATAGAAGTCAACTTAAGCCTGATTAAACGTACATCTGTACTCCTCAGATATATAACCCACTGTTACAAATTTACTAGATGCAATAGTTGAATCTCCAAAGATTCCACATTTAGTATATTAGGACAAGACGCAATATACTGAGTCGTGACCATCATAGCTGTGCCTCAGTTCCCATATGTAGTAAGGTGCCCCAAAGGTGAAAAATATACATTATATGGTATATGTACATATATCAAGGCACTATTGAGAGATTAAAATGTTATGACACTTCAATATTTCTGATAAC
Organism: Bombina bombina; assembly: GCF_027579735.1. Taxonomy (NCBI): domain Eukaryota; kingdom Metazoa; phylum Chordata; class Amphibia; order Anura; family Bombinatoridae; genus Bombina; species Bombina bombina. The sequence goes on along the minus strand of NC_069502.1, from coordinate 844,676,503 downwards.
AATGTCCAAAATGTAGATGACTCCTTGTGGACACATAAGGACAGTTCTTCTAGATGTTATGTGGCTAGTTTGGTATAGGTCCCAAAAAAAAGGTGTAAGGTGCGAGATTGAGTAACTTCACCTTAGGGACCAGGCTTCCACAAACAGGGATGGGGGATACATCCCTCCACCCTGGTGTGTCGTAAGTCCCCACCCCACACCCCTCAGAAGGGCCGTGGGGTTGGGGGCTACACGTAGCCACAATGACCCCAGGTTATACCCCAAGTATGTAGCACGATCCTATACACTTAAACAAGGTTTTTAAAATCTGGGGTGGTGTTTAAACCGCCTGGATGGATAGTCCCCAACTTAAAAATCCATTGGGCTTTCCTTTTGAGTAGTATCTTGCTCCTATCCCCTCCCCGGTCAAGTGGGGGTATATGGTCAATGAGGACGTATCTGATTGAAGATACCGGATGGCCTTGTTTAGCACAATGACGTGCAACTGGTTGGTCAGAGTCCCCCTGTTTAAGTGCCGATCTGATCGCGTGCCTATGATTTGCCATACGTTCCCGTAACGTGCCTGTGGTTTTACCCACATAGAAACTAGAACAGGGACAAAAGAGAAGGTACACCACGTATGTGGTAGTGCACGTGATTGAATGCTTGATCACGTATCTTCTATTAGTGTGTGGGTGCTGAAAGGTTTTGGTGCTGACCAAACCATTGCACGTCGTGCAGCCCAAACACTTATATGATCCTTTGATATTTATTTTAGTCCCTGTGGTGTAGCTAGCTCTTTGGTCTGTGCGCATCAAGAGGTCTTTGAGGTTCACACCCCTCTTGAATCCCACCATTGGTTGTACCTGTCTGGTAAATGTTAACTTCGGGTCTGATGTCATAATAGGCCAATGTTGATGTAAGATACGTCCTGTATTCTTGGTAGTTGGTGTAAACGTAGTGGTCATGATAAGTTTATTACTCGTGTCCTTCTTGGGTGTGGGTTTGATGAGTTGTTCTTGAGTGAGTAAAGATGCTATACTTATATTTTCATGGATAATGGAAGGTTTGTATCCCCGCTCACGGAATCTTAATATGTTTTCATCATGTCGTGAAACCGGAAGTGATATCACTTCCGGTTGACATGATCACGGTGGAACGCAAGATGCGTTCCACACTCGATTTTGGCGCACTTTTGAAAGCAAATTTGTTTGGTGAGACACTGTTTTGATATACTATATATTGTGTGACATTTGATTGTTTGTTTATGCTGATGAAGGGGTTGTGAACCCCGAAAACGTTCCATTAAAAGAACCTGTTTTGAAAAGACCTGAGAGTGCAGTTACTTGGATGATTATATTACTTATTTCTGCACCCAGGCAGTTGACACTGGGAGGGTAGAGCTGGAAATCGTTTGCATATTATATTATTTGACCAGCGGAACCCCCTGCTCTTGACTACATTTGTTTCACTTGCTCCAGCGCTATACACTGTGGTTGTAGCTTGCTCACTTACTGAGACTGTTATCAATTGGTTTTATAACCTTGTGCTTGCTCTTATGTTTGGACTTTCCGGCTCTGGGACCTAGAGTGACTCACATTTCACCTCCATTCTACATCTGTGAGCAATAAGCTTATATAATTAGGAATTGATTGCTTGCCTTGACAACGTTGTTTTCCTTACCAGAATATGTCTACATTACCGGTACAGGATGAATACCATGAACAACAGCCACTGAGTGAAGATGTATCCTGCCAAGCAGTGGAAGCCCAGACCGGTACCGTATCATACACACCAGACGATGCCGCCCGGATCTTATTTGAACCTATCTCCAAAACGGTTGGTGAGACCCCAATTAATTTATATCACACATTATTGAAATTAAAAAAGAGAGAGGTTGATTTAACTTTACATGGTAGTTACCTCTCAGATTATTTTAGAACAGGGCACATACCTCGAGGCTTTAGGGTCCACAATGTAACCACCATTGGGCGTGAAAACCCAGAGTTCAGAAAGAAATGGTGCTTTATTCTGAACAAGTGCTCCTTAGATTTAATTCTACTGGTCATAGAGGAAGTTACTTCCATTTTAGGTAAAGTTAAAGTTGAAATTCAGACCTTTGAAAATACATATCAGGCTACACTTACTAGTGACACACAAGAAAACTGGTTATCTAAAATTAAAACACAAATAGATAAATACCAGACAGATTTAATAACCTTTAAAAATAGGAAAGTAGAAACAGTAAATCAGGACTACAAACAAGGGAAAGTCTATAAATGGTTGACTACAACACCAGACATTAGAACCAGAAGGAAACAGAGAAATAGACGTGTCCACTTTGATACTGTGGACACTAGTGGGGGGGAGTCTTCGGACACTGACAGAAACCCTGGCAATACTTCTCTGACTCCACCTGGATCATATAGACCCCTTAACCATTTTTCCACGCATACATCCAGAGAACACTCTACACCTAACCATCATTTTTTAGGGGTTACCACCCGCTCCCGGGGAGGGGGCGGCACTATAGACCCCATATTAGGCGGGCGGGGTATAAGACATCGACCACCAAGACGCCCACGACAGAGGACATAGTAATAAATTTAAGTACACACTGTTTATCAGACAGTGAACGTAAAGTTCTGAACCGGGGCTTATCTTTCGTGCCTAGCACAGCCCTTTCTGAGTTTGATTTAAAATTGGACCTGTATAAGTTGAACAAATCACTCAAGATAAGAGAGTTTTTTCAAAACTGCACATCCAGTCCAACCAAGACACAGGTAGAACTTCAATGTAAAAATCCCAGCTCTTTTGAACCAACTAATAGCAGTCCGAGTACCAAAACTTTTATGAGGCTGGTTACACAGGACCTTGAAACAGCTAGACAACAGTCCCTTTGGACACATAATATGTCCAGGGAGGAAAGACAGGCGATTAAGACCCTGCAGGACGACCGAAGTATAGTCATTAGGCCCGCCGATAAGGGCGGAGCCATAGTGATACTCAACTATGGGGATTATCGCACTGACATCCTAACCCAACTGACAGACACACACACTTACTCTATACTACCTAATGATCCCACTTCCAGATTCAAACTTCAACTGGATACTTTGATCCAGATGGGCTTTGAACAAGGTTGGCTATCTGAACATATCCGTGATTTCTGTACCACCACTTATCCTAAAATACCTATCTTGTACTCAATCCCGAAGATACACAAAACTCTTGATAATCCACCTGGCCGTCCGATTGTGTCAGCAAGGGACTCCCTGACACAGCCGGTGGCACAACTAGTAGACATACTATTACAACCTGTTGTCAGGGAAGTGAGATCATACATTATGGATACAGGGGATTTTATACGTAAAACACGGACTGTTGACGTCCAACCTGACGACCTGCTGGTCTGTTTGGACGTCAACAGTCTGTATACTATTATCCCACATACTGAAGGTCTTAAATCAGTCGAGGAACATATTACCAATAACCCTCTATATGAGGGTCCACCAATTGAATTTTTCCTCTCTTTGATAGAATTCTGTTTATACAAGAATTACTTCAGATTCGAGAATAAATTCTACTTACAAACAGCTGGCACAGCCATGGGTTCCTCCATGGCCCCCGCGTACGCCAACCTGTACATGTCCCATTTCGAAAATCTGTTTCTATGGAACACCGACAATCCAGCGGTAGTATGTTATTACAGATATATTGATGACATCTTCATGGTATGGCGGGGGACCATGGAGGAACTACAGGGTTGGTTTGAAGTATTTAATACGGCCACAAGTAATGTCAGATTTAAAATGACTGTTGACAGACAATCTGTTAACTTTCTTGATTTGACAGTTTTTAAAAAAACACATCAATTGGCTACGACCCTTTTTCACAAACAAACCGATAGGAACTCTATCTTGAGCGCTGACAGCTGTCATCCTCCTGCCCTCTTAAAGGGCATAGTCAGATCTCAATTTGTGAGAACCATGAGAAATAATTCAGAAACACAAATGGGGGTCTCCCAATTGGCAGGAGTAGGAGAAAGATTCCGTGAGCGGGGATACAAACCTTCCATTATCCATGAAAATATAAGTATAGCATCTTTACTCACTCAAGAACAACTCATCAAACCCACACCCAAGAAGGACACGAGTAATAAACTTATCATGACCACTACGTTTACACCAACTACCAAGAATACAGGACGTATCTTACATCAACATTGGCCTATTATGACATCAGACCCGAAGTTAACATTTACCAGACAGGTACAACCAATGGTGGGATTCAAGAGGGGTGTGAACCTCAAAGACCTCTTGATGCGCACAGACCAAAGAGCTAGCTACACCACAGGGACTAAAATAAATATCAAAGGATCATATAAGTGTTTGGGCTGCACGACGTGCAATGGTTTGGTCAGCACCAAAACCTTTCAGCACCCACACACTAATAGAAGATACGTGATCAAGCATTCAATCACGTGCACTACCACATACGTGGTGTACCTTCTCTTTTGTCCCTGTTCTAGTTTCTATGTGGGTAAAACCACAGGCACGTTACGGGAACGTATGGCAAATCATAGGCACGCGATCAGATCGGCACTTAAACAGGGGGACTCTGACCAACCAGTTGCACGTCATTGTGCTAAACAAGGCCATCCGGTATCTTCAATCAGATACGTCCTCATTGACCATATACCCCCACTTGACCGGGGAGGGGATAGGAGCAAGATACTACTCAAAAGGGAAGCCCAATTGATTTTTAAGTTGGGGACTATCCATCCAGGCGGTTTAAACACCACCCCAGATTTTAAAAACCTTGTTTAAGTGTATAGGATCGTGCTACATACTTGGGGTATAACCTGGGGTCATTGTGGCTACGTGTAGCCCCCAACCCCACGGCCCTTCTGAGGGGTGTGGGGTGGGGACTTACGACACACCAGGGTGGAGGGATGTATCCCCCATCCCTGTTTGTGGAAGCCTGGTCCCTAAGGTGAAGTTACTCAATCTCGCACCTTACACCTTTTTTTTGGGACCTATACCAAACTAGCCACATAACATCTAGAAGAACTGTCCTTATGTGTCCACAAGGAGTCATCTACATTTTGGACATTGTTATCAGAAATATTGAAGTGTCATAACATTTTAATCTCTCAATAGTGCCTTGATATATGTACATATACCATATAATGTATATTTTTCACCTTTGGGGCACCTTACTACATATGGGAACTGAGGCACAGCTATGATGGTCACGACTCAGTATATTGCGTCTTGTCCTAATATACTAAATGTGGAATCTTTGGAGATTCAACTATTGCATCTAGTAAATTTGTAACAGTGGGTTATATATCTGAGGAGTACAGATGTACGTTTAATCAGGCTTAAGTTGACTTCTATTATTACGAATTTTTCGCAGAATAGTTAATGTACATCTCTTACATACACATAGTTACATTTAGGGCAATATGTAACAGCACAAGGTTACAGCACGCTCTTTTGGATACACTGCTTGTATAAAGTATGTATACTTTGCAGTAGGCAATGCGCATGGCTATACGGTTTGATAATAAGTCTGAGCAAGCACTGCCACCTTGTAAGTTTATTATTTTTTTTGCTTATGTATATATTCAGTTTTTTGTTTTAATGTACCTATATATACATCACAATGCACATGACACTGAATATTGCTAAAACTTTAGTAGTCAGACATGTCAGTGTACATATTGGTTGCACGAGTGATATTTTCTCACTTATTCACTTACAGATGTCTCGTAACCATAGTTACGGCTACGATGACGATCTAGATACACCGGAATCTGATATGTAAAGACCACTGGCAAACATTTTCGTTTATTGATACTATTTTTGATTGCCTCTTTGACAAGTTGAGGGCACACCACTATGTATTATTTATTGTTAAACAAAATAATGTTAATATGTTTTCATCATGTCGTGAAACCGGAAGTGATATCACTTCCGGTTGACATGATCACGGTGGAACGCAAGATGCGTTCCACACTCGATTTTGGCGCACTTTTGAAAGCAAATTTGTTTGGTGAGACACTGTTTTGATATACTATATATTGTGTGACATTTGATTGTTTGTTTATGCTGATGAAGGGGTTGTGAACCCCGAAAACGTTCCATTAAAAGAACCTGTTTTGAAAAGACCTGAGAGTGCAGTTACTTGGATGATTATATTACTTATTTCTGCACCCAGGCAGTTGACACTGGGAGGGTAGAGCTGGAAATCGTTTGCATATTATATATATATATATATATATATATATATTTTTTTTTTTTAATTAGATAACCCAAAGTATTATTCTAGGCCCAATTAAGAATTAGGTTCATGCCAACATTTCGCAGCCAAAAACTATCAAATTAAAACATTTTGTTATCTTTTTTTACCCCTTGAGCAGTCATAACACAAATAGTTGTAAACGATCCTCTGGGATCCCCTGCACAATATCACTTGTCAAAAATACAGCAATGTCACTGATCTGTGAATGTGCACAGCTTCCGTCATAGAGTTCAGAATCACAAGTTACAAAATGGCGGCACCCAGTGTGAAGATGTAAAGCTTCAATATCTGGCACGTATAAGGGGTTAAAATAAGTAAATGGCTTTAAAGAGAGCTGCAGGCACAGGAAGAAAAAACAAAAGAGTAGTAGATTAGAGTAGTAACCATGATACTGTAGTTCTACCCAGCAGTTTAAGTCCCTTTAATGCATGTAAATAAACACGTGCAAATACACAAATACAGCCGGTCACAGGGACACACAGCTGTCATTATGACATATCCCATCAGCTCTCACCTCCCCTGTCAGCAGGTACATGATCTGCAGGGTGTGGGTCAGTATCCTCTCTGTTGTCATCTTGTCCCCGGTCATGTGACTCGCTGTCAGTGAGTTAGTCACACGCTGCAAGAGTGAAACATAAAAACATCACTGACCCCTCTCACATCAGCTGATGTCATATTCTCCATCTCATCATGGTCACATGACAAGACAATCACCTTCTGTAGCCAATCTGAGCACTTGTGTAACACTTAGTGAGTTCCAGCGTTTTACCTGCTGGAGTGTATTCAATTGTTTACAAATAGATCATTTAACTTTTTTTGGCATTTGAAATAACTGATTTTACCCATGGTATTCCTACCTATACTAAAAGTGTTTATACTTAAGTATATGGTAAATAAAAGCTGTATAAACAAAGCAAGTAGAATACATTACACTCCTGGTGTGTTTGTGTGTGTGTGTAAGAGAAATAAGCAATACAATGTATGGTATACAAACAGAGATAATATAAACAAGCACAAAAATTGTGTGTACAGAAAGTGATAAAATAAGGAGATATGATTTCCCTGCAAGCTCAACCCATTTTAATGGGTTGTGGTTTCAAAGAACAAAAATAGCTGTTTCATTTACAAAAATATATTTAAATAAGTAATTTTGTCATTTATTTTATACTCTGCGGCCAATATAACATTAGAAACACATTAAAGGAAAACAATTTTACAGTACACTGTGCCTTTAAAGTGAAAGAAATGTCAAAATTTAAATGAGCATGGGTGCATTTAAATTTAAAGTAGAAGTGTTTTTGCAATATATTTCCATTAGCAAAAATACTTCTAGTGAAAGTTATTACTATTTCAGCTGCACATCTACAAATGCTGTATGTGGCTTGAGCATCAGGATTTAACCCCTTGGCGACCAAGGACTTGTCAGGCACGTCCTCCAAAGGGGGTCAGTTAACGACCAAGAACATGCCTCACACGTCCTCGGGTAATCTGAGCTGTGGAAGCGATCAAAATCGATTCCAGCCGCTCAAACAGTATTGCAGGGATGCCTCGATGTTGAGGCATCCTGCAATACTGTTCCTGACTGCCGGGCTCCATTTTGATCGCTCCCCGGAGCGATCACTTCCGGTTTTCACTCCACGTGGAGCACAGCAGTCAGAGAGAGCATCGGAAGCCATCAGGCAGGCATCTGATGCTCTGTAAATGTGCTAAGTGCCTCGGTGGGTCGAGGCACTTAGTAAAATAACATATTATAATATATAATATATATATATATATTTATTTATTTTTTACAGCAAACTATAAGAAAAGAAATAGGACATACAATTCAATTAACTATATAGGAGATAGGGAATCAAGCACTCTTTTATAAATGAATCAAACGATTTAATATCTTAATAATGGAGTTACATCTCTAATCCATATATCACCAATAGTCAAGACATAATATATGTATACTATACATATGGTATACATATATTATGTCTTGACTATTGGTGATATATGGATTAGAGATGTAACTCCATTATTAAGATATTAAATCGTTTGATTCATTTATAAAAGAGTGCTTGATTCCCTATCTCCTATATAGTTCATTGAATTGTATGTCCTATTTCTTTTCTTATAGTTTGCTGTAAAAATATTTCTTATAGGGTCTGCAACATTTACGACTATACTATTATTAGTCTATTATTATAAGGTTTTTGTATTTACATCAACCGTTTGTCCGGTACCCCTTTGAATATATATATATATATATAAAATCGAGAAAATTACGGGGGGGGGGATGCAGTCGCAATATGAGCGTAACTGTGTAAATAATTAACTGGCACAATAGCCTCAGTATACGTTAAAGACAATGTGGTGCAGACCCTTATATAAGTATGATATGGGATACAAGAGAAAGAACTTCAGGAATGTAATCCTGGGTTATAAAGACAGGGGATTCAGCACTCTTTTATGAAATAAACAAGCTCACAATTATGGGTTACACCAAATTAATATATTTAATCCTGAGACAGTGGTCTCTCACATCCGGAGAGTACATTCATGCCAGAAATAGTGTGGTGAATAAATCACAATAGTTGGTATAGATGAATATATCAAAGATGTAGAAACCATATAATAATAAAATAAATACAATGAACCTGACCGGTCAGGGGTACATGCAAAAACCGCAGTAGAAAACAGTCTTATCAATATCTGTGCTGATCACAAGTATAAAGTATTCTGAGTATTAGCCTACTACACCCTACTGCTCACAGAACCCCCTGTCAAAGGACAAGGAGGTATATCCTGGGCAGATAATTGTTTGGGATCTAAGAGGCTAAGGCAGATTACCTGTGTGCAAAGACAGGCTAAATTAGCATATGAAGAGCAAGTCAAGATAAAGTACGTGTACAAGTTGCATATTGTATCAAGGTGGACCACTCCAGTCAGACTACACCCAGCTGCATGCAGCACCCCTATCAAGGGGTAAAAATGCTGGGCAGGTAGACGCAGGGAATCTAAGTCGGCTTGTTAGCGGGCCCTCTGGATATGTACATAAAAGGACAAGCATGCGTGAATAAGCAAGGTTCAACAATGCTAGTAGAGATGTTGCATGAGGCAGTTTAAATGTCGGTGTACACATACAAAGCGGAATTAGTGCTTCTCATGCAGAATGCAAACAGCATGCAGGTAATGATGGTTACTATCCAAGCATAAACAAGCAAATTCGTCAGAGTATAGTCCTTGCAAGCATATATACAAGCAAAAGCAGTGGCGTCACTTGTCCTGGTTGTTTTCATCTGTGTTTTAGACAGAAATCCCAAGCAAACATAACCCTCAGCAGGGAACAGCATCCAACACGATAAATCCCAGTATGATAGCTGGCAATATCACTGCTTGCAATTTAGAAAAGGGGATTCATACGACCTTATACATATAATGTCCGTTATTGTTGTCTTTTCTTGTCCAAGCTCCTCACAGCCGTGGAGATGATGGCTCAAGCAGAGCTAGTAAGCAGGGAGAAAGTCTCCATACGCGGATCCAAACAGCAGCGGAATTAGTGCTATAAATCACTGGCAATAGCAGCACTTTTTTGCTCACTGGCTCTTGCATAAAAGCATTTTTTAGGGGTTAATTTTTTTTTTAGTAATTTTTACTTTTAATTTTTTTTTTTTAGTCATTTAGTTAATTTAAATTTAAATTTTGTCTTGATTTTTTTTTTAGTAATTTTTTTTCTCTGTGACAGATAAAAATAAATTATGTCACAGAGAACATACTGTGCTGAGGAGGCATATGCCTTCCTTGCGTCAGAGTCAGGTGCCTCTATGTCTGACTCAGACCCCAATTTTGACCCTGCCATATGCTCAGATACATCATTAGATACAGTCTCAACTGATAGGTAGCCCCTCTGCCAGAAGACATGTTGCTCCAGCTGCCATTGCTGCTGACGAGTGGGTAATGCCTCATCACCAGAGGCCAGATATCCCACCCTTCACTGCAAATCCTGGCATCAATGTGTATGTGGCAGGATTTAGCCCCCAACAGTTTATGGAGGTGTTTCTGGGCGATGATATATTGGGGAACATTGTCGCCCAAACTAATTTATATGCCCATCAGTTACGTGCTGCAAAGCCTGACACTTTTTTGGCAAATCAGCAATGGGCCCCCATCGATGTGCCAGAACTTAAAAAATTCTGGGCATTGACTATGCTGTTGGGCATCATAAAGAAACCCTCCATTTGCTCTACCCCCATTTTCTCCCAGAGTATGTCGAGGCAGAGGCATGAAATGATTCTTCATTTCATGCACTTCAGTGACAACAGCCTGTGCCCCCCTAGGGAGCATCCCCAGTTTGACAGGCTGTATAAAATCCGCCCCCTGTTTATCCACTTTACCTCCAGGTTTGCAGAGGCTTATACACCTGGAAGGAATATATGCGTGGATAAATCCCTGATGAAACATAAGGGAAGGCTAGGATTCAAGCAGTATATTCCTTCCAAGCGCTCCAGGTATGGAGTAAAGGTGTATAAGCTCTGTGAGAGTGAGACTGGGTATACTCAGGCCTTCCAGGTGTACGAGGGAAAGGATATCCACCTTGACCCTCCAGGCTGCCCAGAACATATGGGAACCACTGGTATGATTGTCTGGGACCTGATTTTACCCCTAATGAACAAAGGGTACCATTTGTATGTAGACAATTTTTATACAAGTGTCCTTTTGTTCAAGCTACTGTATTGTTTTGATACAGTAGCTTGCGGTACAATTCAAAAGAACCGCGCAGGTTTCCCAAGACAACTTGCACGCACCCGGCTAGTAAAGAGGGAGACCTCAACTCTGCTTCAAGAGGAGTTGTTGGCAGTTAAGTACAATGACAAGAAGGATGTATACCTTCTTACCCAAGAAGACTGTGGAGGTCTCTGTACATGGCAGAGCTGAGAGCACAATGAAGCCAGTGTGAATCAAGACTTATAACCTGCATATGGGTGGGGTTGATCTAGCAGATCAGCTGCTGCAGCCCTACCTAATTATGGGGAAGACAAAGGCCTGGTACAAAAAGGTTGCAATTTCCTTAATGCAGATTGCAACCCACAACGCTTTTTTGACTTTTTTACAGTTTCAACTCTAGATCATATCAGAGATTTTGTACCAAGATGCACCTGCTCCCCGGGCGGTGATGGGAGAGAGCAGAGTTGGGGCTACCCATTTTATTTTCAAAATCCCCCCTACTGCAGCAAAGCAGAATCCTAAGAAGAAATGTAGAATCTGTACCAAGAGGGGGCAGAGAAGGGACACCACCTTTTACTGTCCTGATTGCCCTGTTACACACTGGTAAATTTTTAATTTTGTTTTTTTTTTTTACATTTGCCATTGTGTTTTTTTTTGGGGGGGGGGGGGGGGAGGTTACATTTACTCTTACCGAGTATTTTTCTTTTTTCCTTTTACTGTGACAGATTTTTAAATTTCTCTGTTCTATTTTTTATGTTCTAAAATTGGTGCTGTATTTTACCAAAACCCCTGTTAAGCCTATGCATGGTGGGTATGGGTGTACTCTCAGGGGGTCTTGCAGAAAACAACCTGGAGTGTTTTCTTGCAATAACTTACAACTGGCTCTCCTAAATCATAGTCAAAAAGCAATGTTTGTGTAAAAATTAAGATTGAAAAATTACCCCCATACACTTTCTTCAATTTTTTTGGCTAAAACGGTTGCATCAAAGCCCTCCATATACAATACCTTGGGGTGTCAACGTTTCAAATATATACACTTTCATGGCAATAAATAAAACTGGGGTATACAATAGCCCCCAAACTGAAGATAGGCCTATCAGAAGAAATACTCTCACTTTCAACTCAAATTACAAGTCATACAATTGTATCTGAACCTTCCCAAAATCCTGGCAAAACTATGCATTGGGGGCATGGGTGTAGTCAGGGGGACTTGCAGAAAATAACCTGGTGTGTTTTCTTGCAATAACTTACAACGGGCTCTCCTAAATCATAGTCAAAAAGCAATGTGTGTGTAAAAATGAAAATTTAAAAATTACCACCATACACTTTCTCCAAATGTTTGGGCTAAAACAGTTGCATCAAAGGCATCAAAACACTCCATATACAATACATTGGGGTGTCAACCTTTCAAATATATGCACATTCATGGCAAGCAAATAAATTGGGGTACGTAAAAAAGGATCCCAAAAAGAAGATATGTTAAATGTAAAAAAATAATCACAAAAACCATGTCAGAAGTTTGGCATTGCACCCCCTAAACAAGCCAACACACCTATACATGGGTGGTATCACTGTACTCAGGAGATGTTGTTGAACACATATTGAGGTGTTTTGCGTCAGTAACACATAACAGGAGCTGAGAATCCATGAGTAAAGTACAATGTATGTGAAAAATAACACACAAAAATTACTACCCAAAAGTTTGACAAAGACTTGTGGCTGAATTAGTGCATGGAAAGTGTTAAAATACCAGCATTTCAAATACCCTAGAGTGTCTACTTTTAAAAATTAATGGGGGTAAATTACATTGGCCGGCTTCAAAAATGTCCCAAATAGGACATTGGTGCATAAGATGTGAAAATTCCAAGTTGGAAAACTGGAATGCACCCCGTAAAAATAAGGTCTTTTAGCCCCCTGAGAACCCAACAAACCTATTAATGGGTGGTATCACTATACTCAGGAGATGTTGTTGAACACATATTGAGGTGTTTTTTGTCAGTAAAACATAACAGGAAATAATAATCCGTGCCTAAAAGTATGAGTGTGAAAAATAACACACACAAAAAATGACTAGTCAAATGTTTGACAAAGAATAATGGTTAAGCAAGTGCATGGAAAGTGTTAAAATACCAGCATATTAAATACCCTAGGGTGTCTACTTTTCAAAAATATATGGTTTGATGGGGTAAATTACATTGGCTGGCTTCAAAAATGTCCCAAATAGGACATGGGTGCATGATGACAGATGTGAAAATTCCAAGTCGGAAAACTGGAATGTGCCCCCTAAAAATAAGGCCTTTTAGCCCCCTGAGAACCTGACAAACCTATTTATGGGTGGTATCACTGTACTCAGGAGATGTTGTTGAACACATATTGAGGTGTTTTTTTGTCAGTAAAACATAACAGGAACTAAGAATCCATGCCTAAAGTACAATGTGTGTGAAAAATAACACAAAAAAATTACTACTCAAAAGTTTGACAAAGACTGGTGGTTAAGCAAGTGCATGGAAAGTGTTAAAATACCAGCATTTTAAATAAACTGAGAAACACGTTGCTGTGTTTTTAATGTGTTAATAAAAAACTTGTCTTTTATACAACTTGCTACTTTGCCTCTTTTGGACTTCTTTTGCCTTTTTAACCCTCTAATCACTTGAGGTGGAAACAGTAAAGCTGATCCCCAAACATCACGATAACAGAGTTACTGAAATTTGGTTCCTGGGAGTCTGAGCTTGAGAGGAGAGTTATACCGGACAACTCTAAGGTTCTGGTCTGTCCAGCTCGCACTACATCTTGGTGCTTCATAAAACGTGAGTGTATCAGAGTTTCAACTACTATTCTGAAATATCACACAGAATTATGCTATGTGGCGCCTCTCTATCTTCTTATAGAATAATTTGATGTGGATGGCCTTATACCTCGAGGAGAGCTGCCTATTTCCTATCTAGCAAGATACTGGATATTCATTGGACTCACATAAGTTATATATCTGTGGGACTCTTCCTTATTATTCATAAGATTTGATAACCTGTATCTTATATATGTTTTGGATTTTTCCTCACATTGGTGATATCCTTTTGTAGTGTTGCTTTATATAGCTACATGTTTTTGGTACTAATTTAATTGTCTGTTTTGATAGCGCCCCTATTTATACTCCTTTGGGTATTATCTATACTAAATACCCTAGGGTGTCTACTTTTCAAAAATATATGGTTTGATGGGGGTACATTACATTGGCTGGCTTCAGAAATGTCCCAAATAGCACATAGGTGCATGATGACAGATGTAAAAAATGTGCCCCCTAAAAATAAGGCCTTTTAGCCCCAAGAGAACCCAACACACCTATACATGGGTGGTATCACTGTACTCAGATGTTGCTGAATACATATTGGGGTGTTATTTCACAGTAACCCTTAACGTTCTCAGTAAATGTATTTTTTAAATTGTTATTTTGTCAAAAAATCACCATTTTTTTTAATTTGGCATAGATTGGTGGGAAAATAGTCAAAATACCCCAATTTTAATACCTTAGGTTGTCTTCTTTTAAAAAAATATATACATGTGAAGGGTTATTCAGGGATTCCTGACAGATATCAGTGTTCCAATGTAACTATCGCTAATTTTGAAAACAAAAATGTTTTTTAAATAGCAAAGTGCTACTTTTATTTATTGCCCTATAACTTGCAAAAAAAGCAAAGAACATGTAATCATTGGGTATTTCTAAACTCAGGACAAAATTAAGAAACTATTTAGCATGGGTGTTTTATGGTAGTTGTAGAAGTGTAACAGATTTTGGGGGTCAAATTTAGAAAAAGTGTGGTTTTTTCCATTTTTTCATCATATTTCATAAAAAATATATAGTAAATTATAAGATATGATGAAAATAATAGTATCTTTAGAAAGTTCATTTAATCGCAAGAAAAATTGTATATAATATGTGTGGGTACAAAAAATGAGTAAGAGGAAAATTACAGCTAAACACAAACACCGCAGAAATGTAAAAATAGCCTTGGTCCCAAACGGTCAACAAATGGAAAAGTGGTCTGGTCACTAAGGGGTTAAACACCATGTCTGCTCAGACAGCTGACAGTGGAGTGTGTTGCATCAGTGAAGATTTAGTTGGTGCCATATAAGCGGCTGTTGACTCTGAGAACAAGTGGTGTTTGAACACTGGTGCATAGGACAATCACAGGATATGTGCATATGCTGCTAAAAACAGTAATAACTTTTACTATAAGTATTTTTGCTAATGGAAGTGTATTGCAAAATGTTTTCTATTCAGAATTAAAATGCATATATGGTGTGCACAAATCAATTTTGACTTTTCTATCCCTTTAATGTGATTTTTATAAATACACAATATATCAGCAATTAAATACTGCATTGCACAAAGTCTGCACACACATTTTTATAACAATTTAAACAGTCATTTTGATAGCAATATTTGCAGTACACAACCCTTGAGAAGATTCTTAAATATCTATTTTTTGCTATAGCTAATTAGGGAAATATAAATGAGCACCTGCATGGATCAAGCAAACACTGTGTAACATGTTGTAGGAAACTGGATCCTGTAGGACACATTCCAATATGTTTGAGTGCAGTAAAAAAACACAATATACAGAGATACATTACAAGAAAACCAGGCAAAATAAACTATAAAATTACCACTAGGTATAATGAAAAACTATTTTTAGGGAATTTAGTTTTATGTTTAATGTCCCTTTGATTGTTAATATCATAAATTGATTAAATGTGTTGGGAACAAAAGGAAATAAAGGTAACTGAGTCACTAAGTAATAAGAAAAACAATAATACAAAATGATGAAGGCAACAGGAAGAGCTGAGGTTTACAATGATACACCCTGTATTACTGGGGATGTATTGTCATATGATGAAATGCACCAAGTGATACAGAAATAACAAGAAATATAAAATGTCATCTATATTGTACATGAACTAGAACATATGGAATTAAGTTTTCAGGCACATGATGTGAGCAGACTAACCAGCTAGCAGGTATTATCTATATATGACATATGTACACATGCTTATGGCCAGTCTATACAATAGCGCTTCCTCTTCTGCACAAATTACTACTTGTTTATACCATATAAATACCAGTTCACCACTTCATAAGCTGCCTATTGCTGGCCTGTGTATAGGGATGATGGAACAAATAACAAAAGGCTGCTGGGAAATAACGGTCTCCACAAGTTAATTTATAGAACAGAATATTCCCAGAACAACTCTACACATTCACTGCAGGAGGTTACTGTGGTCTCATTATGATGTTTTCTCACCTTTCCTGTCAACAGGTAGAGAATCTCCAGAATATGATTCAGGATCCACTCAGGCAGCTTCTTCATCTTGTTCATGGTCAGTGATGTGTGTAACACTGAGACCTACAACAGAGAATACAGATATGAGAATAATGTCCAAACAAACATATATACATATATAAACACAAACTCCACCCCTAAAATCTATCTCTATACATGTATACACCACACGTGTGTACACAAACACACATATACCCATATTACTTAAAGGGCCATAATACCCAAATGTTTAAACACTTGAAAGTGATGCAGCATAGCTGTAAAAAGCTGACTAGAAAATATCACCTGAACATCTCTATGTAAAAAAGAAAGATATTTTACCTCAAAAGTTCCTCAGTAGCCACACCCCATTGTAAAGGATTTCTAAGCAGCATATCAGTATGTTTGTCCCGGGACAGCGGAAGGGACGAGCTTACGTGCACTCTCATCTTATTTCCCTATTCAGTTTAAAGGAAGTTTGCTATGAAATCTCATGAGTTAAGTGAAATCTCATGGGATCACAGTAAAAGAGTTCATGACCTCAGCACTGCTGATGCCGATTGGCTGCTGTTCATTTCTTCATTTTTTTTTTTACCTGCAGCTGGACTGCAGCTGAGTATAACTTTTTACACAGAACTTACTCTGGTGAGCTGAGGTAATTGGGAGGTAAAATATCTTCCTTTTTTACATAGAGATGATCAGGTGATATTTTCTTGTCAGCTTTTTACAGTTATACTGCATCAGTTTCAAGTGATTTAGCATATGAGTATTATGTCCCTTTAAACCAAAACTCATCACACATCTTTTTTATACATATACACATACAGTAATACAACACACAGACACAACTTATAATAAAGGCTTTTTGGTTTAACCCTGGTAATAGAGTGGAGAGGGGCAGAGAGTATGAGCAGAAATTGTTTATTAGAAGGGGAGGGTGTTTGAGAAGGTCAAACAAAGAAATACATAAGTACAAGTACCTTATACAATGCTAGTTGATCGATAGATACACAGAGCGAGTTGCTTTGTGTCTCACACACACTCAATTCTATCCCCAGTTATACAGATATATATTATAGAGAGGTTCCCTCTGCCTCACGCACACACACAGCCCCTCCCCAGTAACTTATATACAGGTATATACTATCATAGAGAGTGGGGGTTCCCTCTGCCTTACAAACACCCCCTCTTCAAATACCTTATATACAGATATATAATATTATAAATAGAGATTATGTCTTACACACACAGCTAGGGTTGCCAGGTGTCCGGTATTTGACCGGACAGTCCGGTATTTCCGTTTCCTGACCGGTATTTTTTTTTTTTTAAACGGACATTTAAATGTCAGGTATATTTGGGTCCCATTGTTAGGGTTGCCACCTCAGCCATGTTTTCCTGGACACTTATGAGTTACACATGCTGCAGGGTGTGCAGGGAGGAACATGTATTGTGTTTCTGGACAGCACTATTCATATTTCTCCCTGCACACCCTGCAGCATGTGTAACTTATAAGTGTTCACTATTTTAAGGGACGGGTGGCAACCCTACCCATTGTGAAAGTAGTGCAGCACGTCTCTTCTGAGCTATATGTTCGACTGAGTCATGTGACCTAGAAAGGAAGCTAAATAGCACAGCGTAGCCTCTCAGATTCTGACTGTGGATGTGACATACTAGGTGGAGGGGTTAGAGGGGGGCATCAGGACAATGTGTTCTTGGATGAGCTGCTAGTACTACAGACCGTGCTATGGGAACTGTCCCATCTGCAGCCTAGAGAGTAGAGGAGATACCCAGTCCTAAATAACCGAGGAGGGAAGTGCAAACACCAGCCGACACGCAGAATATTTTCCATCCACAGTCTGGAGAGCAGAGCAGACTGAAATGGAAAACCCCGCTGCCTAAAACACATACAGATTATTTACGCACACGGAGACACTGTGAGTACAGTATAGCAGCTCATTTACTGAATTTTGAGTCCACTATTATTAATGCATGCAAAATACAAGTGAGGAACATATATTTAATTAGGATTATGCACTTTGAGAGTCTGCACTAAAAAGAGATAAAACAAGTCCAAAGTATTTAAAAGACAAGATTCTTGTGTGCAGTTTATTTAAAGTTGTAGCATATCTGTATTATTGCACGTATTTTTGGACAACACACAATGGTAAAACAGATGAGGTATTTGCAGAACTAAAACTGCAGCAGGGTGAGTATATATATATATATATATACACATACTGCAGCTGTATATTATATATATATATATATATACACACACACGTATAATATGCCTTTGTTTCTGTCACAAAACCACCTATTACACTTCATTCCAGCAACAAACCCCATCCCCACCTGTGACCGCTGACTGTCCAGTATTTTTTGGAAGGACAGCTGGCAACACTGCACACAGCCCATCCCAGTACCTTATATACATTATAGTCAGGTTCCCTCTTATCACATACAAACACAGACCCTCCCCAGTACACTATAAACAGATATATAATATAATAGGGATTTCCCCTCTGCCTCACAAGAGAACCCTGACCAGTACCTTATATACAGAAGTTAATATTATAGAGAGATTACTCTGCCTCACAATAACACCCTGCCCAGCTGTATAATATTATAGGGAGTTTCCCTCTACCTCACAATAGCAACCTGCCCAGTACCTTAGATACAGATGTATAATATGATATGGAGTTTCCCTCTACCTCACAATAGCAACCTGCCCAGTACCTTAGATACAGATGTATAATATGATAGGGAGTTTCCCTCTACCTCACAATAGCAACCTGCCCAGTACCTTAGATACAGATGTATAATATGATATGGAGTTTCCCTCTACCTCACAATAGCAACCTGCCCAGTACCTTAGATACAGATGTATAATATGATAGGGAGTTTCCCTCTACCTCACAATAGCAACCTGCCCAGTACCTTAGATACAGATGTATAATATGATAGGGAGTTTCCCTCTACCTCACAATAGCAACCTGCCCAGTATCTTAGATACAGATGTATAATATGATAGGGAGTTTCCCTCTACCTCACAATAGCAACCTGCCCAGTACCTTAGATACAGATGTATAATATGATATGGAGTTTCCCTCTACCTCACAATAGCAACCTGCCCAGTATCTTAGATACAGGTGTACAATATGATATGGAGTTTCCCTCTACCTCACAATAGCAACCTGCCCAGTATCTTAGATACAGGTGTATAATATGATATGGAGTTTCCCTCTACCTCACAATAGCAACCTGCCCAGTATCTTAGATACAGATGTATAATATGATAGGGAGTTTCCCTCTACCTCACAATAGCAACCTGCCCAGTACCTTAGATACAGATGTATAATATGATATGGAGTTTCCCTCTACCTCACAATAGCAACCTGCCCAGTACCTTAGATACAGATGTATAATATGATAGGGAGTTTCCCTCTACCTCACAATAGCAACCTGCCCAGTACCTTAGATACAGATGTATAATATGATAGGGAGTTTCCCTCTACCTCACAATAGCAACCTGCCCAGTATCTTAGATACAGATGTATAATATGATAGGGAGTTTCCCTCTACCTCACAATAGCAACCTGCCCAGTACCTTAGATACAGATGTATAATATGATATGGAGTTTCCCTCTACCTCACAATAGCAACCTGCCCAGTATCTTAGATACAGATGTATAATATGATATGGAGTTTCCCTCTACCTCACAATAGCAACCTGCCCAGTACCTTAGATACAGATGTATAATATGATATGGAGTTTCCCTCTACCTCACAATAGCAACCTGCCCAGTATCTTAGATACAGGTGTACAATATGATATGGAGTTTCCCTCTACCTCACAATAGCAACCTGCCCAGTATCTTAGATACAGATGTATAATATGATAGGGAGTTTCCCTCTACCTCACAATAGCAACCTGCCCAGTATCTTAGATACAGATGTATAATATGATATGGAGTTTCCCTCTACCTCACAATAGCAACCTGCCCAGTATCTTAGATACAGGTGTATAATATGATATGGAGTTTCCCTCTACCTCACAATAGCAACCTGCCCAGTATCTTAGATACAGGTGTATAATATGATATGGAGTTTCCCTCTACCTCACAATAGCAACCTGCCCAGTATCTTAGATACAGATGTATAATATGATAGGGAGTTTCCCTCTACCTCACAATAGAACCCTGCCCAGTACCTTATAAAGAGATGTATAATATTATACAAAGGTTCCCTCTGCCTCAGACACACAGAGACCCTTCTCTGTACAGTAAATACAGATTTAAATTATAGAGATTCTCGCTATATATCATATATACAGCCCGCTCTCCAGTATGATATACACATATATAACAGCATAGAGATGCTCTTTCTGCCTCACACGCACTATTTCAGTGCAATAAATACAGAAATAAAGCACTTACACAAAGCTACTACTATGTTTTCTTTTCTTGTCATACGACCGCGGTAGCAGCTAGATCCCATCCAGCTGTAGGACCGGTCACATGACTGCCGTGACATCATTGATACTTTAGCTAAAGGGACCGCGTTAAAAAATTCGTCCGTGAGCTGTGCTGTGAGTTATCAGCTGTAGCGTGAGAGCAAACAGAGCCCCCCTGTTGTCTGATGTGTGTGCTGAGTAATGGGTATGAGTCAGGATTGGTGTTGTAATGTTTAATAGAGTCGGGTTGTGTGTAAGGCCTGAAAAGGAGGCTGTGTGATGGTGAGGAGAGCTGAGAGGGAGGGAGGTGTTGAGAGGGTGAGGAGGGGACTGTGTGAAGGAGAGGAGGGGTAAATGGTGGCTTAGAGTGAAGGAGAGGGTGAGGAGGGGCCTGTGTGAGGGAGAGGAAGGTAAGGGGGAGCTGAGAGTGAAGGAAGGAGGTGTTGGGAGGCTGAGCAGGGGGTTGTGTGAGGATGAGGAGGGGTAAGGAGGAGCTGAGAGTGAAGGAGAGAGGTGAGGAGGGGGCTGTGTAAGGAAAAGAGGGTTAAAGGGGTAAGGGGGTGCTGAGAGTGAGGGAAAGAGGTTTTGTGAGGATGAGGAGGGGTAATGTGGAGCTAAGAGTAGGGTTGCCACCTGTCCCTTAAAATACAGAACACTTATGAGTTACACATGCTGCAGGTGTGCAGAGAGGAATATGAATAGTGCTGTCCAGATACACAAAACATGTTCCTCCCTGCACACCCTGCAGCATGTGTAACTCATAAGTGTCCAGGGAAACATGGCTGATGTGGCAACCCTAGCTAAGAGTGAAAGAGAGAGGTGTTAAGAGGTTGAGGAGTGGGCTGTGTGAGGGAGAAGAGAGTTGAGAGGGTAAGAGGGAGCTAAGAGTGAAGGAGAGTGGTGTTAACAGTGTGAGGAGGGGGCTGTGTGAAGGAGAGGAAGGTAAGGGGGAGCTGAGAGTGGAGAGAGCTGTTGAGAGGGTGAGGAGGGGTGAGAGTGAGGGTAAGGGGGTGCTGAGCGTGAAGGAGAGAGATGTTGGGAGGGGACTGTGTGAGGAAGAAAAGGGCTGAGAGGAGGAGACTGTGTAAGGGAGAGGGGAATTTAGAGAGCGAGGAGGGGCCTGAAAGGGGGCCGTGTGTAAGGTAGACTGGTACTAAGAAGGTGATGAGAGAGCTGTGTGCGAGTGAGGGAGGATGAGAGGGTAAGTAGGAGGCTTAGATGTTAAGAAGGGAGCAGTGTTAAGGAGGAAGCTGAGAGTGTAAGGAGAGACTGTTTGTTAGTGGGTGAGGGAGGTGAATGAGGGAAAGGAGGCTGAGAGGGTGAGAAAGGGCTGTGTGTGAGGGAGAGCGGTTCTGAGAAGATGAGGAGGGGAGAAGAAAGCTGGGCTATGAGAGGAAGGCTGAGAGGGTGTATGATGGAGTGGGGGCCTGAGAGGGTGAGAATAATCTGTGTGTGTTGGAGAGAGAAAGAGGGTTGCAAGCAGAGTAAAGAGGGGTCTGTGTAAGAAAGAGTGGTAGAAAAGTGTGAGAAGGGTACTATATATAATTGAGAGAAGTTCTGAGAGGGAGAAGGGGGATGAAAGATTAAGAAGGGAGCTGGGTGAGGAGGGGGCTTTGTAAGGGAGAAGTGGGATGAAAGGTTAAGAAGGGAACTGGTTGAGGAGGGGGCTGTGTGAGGGAGAAAGATTCTGAGAAGGTGGCTATGTGAGAAGAGGGGACTGAGTGAGGGAGGGGAGGTAAAAGGGAGGGTACTGGAATACATTTGTTTTTAGGGTAATTAGGCGGGTTCTAGGGGACTAATTTATAGCTTGTCCCTGCCTTAGTTACAGTACAGCCGAAACAAGAACTAAAGCAAAAACTACTACTTATATAAAAGAGAGCAACACAGGTAGTGGTTTCCTACAGATTGTATGAGTCAGCACGCGTATGTTAAAGGGCCATAATACCCAAATGCTTAAACACTTGAAAGTGATGCAGTATAGCTGTAAAAAGCTGACTAGAAAATATCACCTGAACATCTCTATGTAAAAAAGAAAGATATTTTACCTCAAAAGTTTCTCAGTAGCCACATCCCATTGTAAAGGACTTCTAAGCAGCATATCAGTATGTCTGTCCCGGGACAGCCGAAAGGATGAGCCTCGTGCACTCTCATGTTATTTCCCTATTCAGTTTAGGGAAGTTTACAATGAAATCTCATGAGAGTTAAGTCATATCTCATGAGATCACAGTAAAAGAGTTCATGACCTCAGCACTGCTGAGGCTGATTGGCTGATGTTAATTTCTTCATTTTTTTAAAAAATTTTTTTTACCTGCAGCTGAGTATTACTTTTTACGCAGAACTTGCTCTGCTGAGCTGAGGAGATTGTGAGGTAAAATATCTTCCTTTTTATATAGAGATGCTCAGGTGATATTTTCCTGTCCGCTTTTTACAGTTATACTGCATCAGTTTCAAGTGATTTAGCATTTGAGTATTATGTCCCTTTAAGTTTAGTTTTCTGAGCAGTTTGTGACGTATGTGAAACTGCTGTACCCTTTAGTTCTACCCTTAAGCAGGAAGGTTGAAGGGACGGACTGGTGATACAGCACTGCCTGTCACATGTGGCTAATTAGTGAGGGTCAGATACCGAAACGCAAATAAAGTAAAAGAAAGAGAGGGAGGAGCATAAGCCCAGCAGCTGAAAGCAGAGCTCTCACTCTTGTTGCTGAATTCAGTGTTGGAAGCTCCTCTGTACGTCACTGTGAGCACATGCACCTCTGAAGCACCATGTGACTATGTAATTGAATGGCTGACCTGAATCTGCTCTAACTCTCGCACTTCTCCTGGCCAAAGTGTACAGGGAATTTCACTCAGCACTGGGGCACATTTTATTAGCGCCACTTGTGTGCTGCAATGGGAGATAATCAACTTCTGCTGTACACATTCACCTCATGATTTTTGCTGGCTCATTAAATACGTCACCTCCATAAAGTTTTACAAACCTGCTGTATAAAGATTGTCACATTGTATGTGTTATCTGCTCTACATGCAGCTGGTCACATGTGTAGTATTATATTGTACATAAGTGACATAACATGTTTATATCACATAATCATAGCTTTACCATAAGCTCTGACTCCCATCTCTCATTTGTTGCTCCTTCCTTTCTTCTCTCAGGTGTCACATTTCTAGCATCTGAGTCAAGATGAACAATTACAGAAAGCAGATGGCAGAGCAGTTCCTGAGTCAGGCCCTGGGCATCATCTGCCTGCTGACCGGAGAGGTGAGAGCTGCTTCTGATCACCAGACCTATATTATTAATGCTTACATCAGCTTGGCCACCTGCATACCCCCCAGCACTCAGGGTCCCCTTCACAACCCTCCCTCATCCCCCTAGAACCTAGGGGCCACTGCACCCCTCCACCAACTCCCCACTGCAAAGTTTCTATTACCAGCCATTTCTCCTGCAAAACTATCCACTACACCTCTCCAGGACTCAGGGGTCCCTGCACAAACCTCCATCAAAAAACCTCCCTCAGCACCCGGGGTCTTCTGCACAACTATCCACTGTAAAACCTCCCCAATCACCCAGTGGTTTCTGCACAACAATCAATGAAACAACCTCCCCTAGCACACAGGAACCCCTACACAACTATCCACTGTAAAACCTCCCCTGTACAACCCTCCATTGCAACGTGTCCCCCAGCACCCAGGGACCCCTGCACAGCTGTCCACTGTAAAACATTCCTTAACACCCAGGGTCCCCTTCACAACTCTTCACTGCAAAACCACCCAGCACCCAGGGGCCCATATACAATCCTTCACTGTAAACCTGAACAACCCTAGTACTCCCCTGCATGACCCTACCATCATTAACAGAAATTTGAGGGTCCCACTGCATAATACCCAAAACAAAAAGTATATATATATATATATATATATATATATATATATATAAAGAACATTAGGGGTATAATCTACAATTACAGGTGTGGCTAAGAGCGAAAACAACATGTTAATAAATGTTACAGAGTGAAGTAGAAGCCAATGTGTTGGTGGCGTGGAGTGTGCGTGTCAAGGTTAAGGCTGGGGAGTGTGTAATATACACTGTACTTTTCATATGGAAAATATAGGCCTGCACCTCTCCAAATTAATGAGGGAACAGCAGTGCTTATAAAAAAAGGTAGAATTCAAGCTCAGTAAAAAACTGCTCCTCTAGTGTAGGTGGGGGGATTGTCTGTCTACATCTGTGTTGCTCCCTCCCTGCACCATTTGTTGGGTCTCTGAGGAGCCTGTGTTGCTGTTTTTCCTTATTAATAGTGTACAAGAAGACTAGTTAACCCTTTAAGGACACAGCTTTCAGTTTGCTCAATTGTTTTATGACGGAAACATTCCGTCATATGTCCTTAAGAGGTTAATGTGCTGCTTACTGCTGTTTCATTGTAGAGTTGCAGTCATAGGTATTGTTGGGCTGTGCAACTTTCCATGTCCCTGAAGTGTCAGTCTTACCTGTGAAATAAAACCTAACCTGCCTTACACTAAAACCTAACATTACAAAAAAGTAACAAACACTAAAATTACAAAAAATAAAAAACCTAGCATTACAAAAAATAACAAACATTATCCAAAACAAAAATTATTCCTATTCTAATACCCTTTTTTTAAAAAAATAAACACCCCAAAATAAAAAACCCTAATCTATAATAAACTATCAAGGGCCCTTAAAAGGGCATTTTGTAGGGCATTGCCCTAAGTTAAACAGCTCTTTAGCTACAAAAGAAAATAAAACACCCCCTAACAGTTACAAACCCCGACCCCCAAACTACCAAGGGCCCTTAAAAGGGCCTTTTGGGGGCCCTTAAAAGGGCATTTTGTAGGTCATTGCATTAAAGTTAACAGCTCTTTTGCTACAAAAAGAAAACAAACTAACACCCCCTAACAGTATACAAACCCCCACCCCCCAAACTCACAAAATAAAAGAAAGTAAAACCTAATCTACCCATTGCCCTGAAAAGGGCATTTATATGGGCATTGCCCTTAAAAGGGCATTTAGCTCTTTTACCTGCCCAAACTCTAATCTAAAAAAAAAAAACACCCAAAAAACCTATCACTAACCCCGAAGATCCATTTACAGTCTTTAAGTCCTGCTTGAACGATCTTCATCCTGGCAGCAAAGTCCTTTTCTAAGCAGCGAGAAATCTTCATCCAGACGGCCTCTTCAATCTTCATCCAGACAGCATCTTCTATCTAGATCCCGGCAGCGCGGAGCGGGTCCATCCTGAAGAGATCCGGCACGGAGCATCCTCTTCATACGGTCGCTGCCGTACACTGAATCTTCAATGCAAGGTGGCGTCTCTTGCATTCCTATTGGCTGAAAAATTTGAATCAGCCAAAAGGAATTAGAGCTGCTAAAATCCTATTAGCTGTTAAAATCAGCCAATAGGATTTAAGCAGCTCTCATTCTATTGGCTGATTTGAACAGCCAATAGGATTTTAGCAGCTCTAATTCCTATTGGCTGATTCAAATTTTTCAGCCAATAGGAATGCAAAGGACGCCATCTTGAATCGCGTACCTTGCATTGAAGATTCAGTGTCGCCTGGATGAGGACTTCGCCGCCGGGATGAAGATTGAAGAGGCCATCTGGATGAAGACTTCTCACCGCCTGGATGAAGATAGTTCAAGCGGGACTTCAAAAAACGTAAGTGGATCTTCGGGGGTTAGTGATAGGTTGTTTTTTTTAAAGGGTTTTTTGGGTGTTTTTTTTTTTTTTAGTTTAGGGTTTGGGCATGTAAAGAGCTAAATGCCCATCCAAATGCACTTTTCAGGGCAATGGGCGATGCCCATCCAAATGCCCTTTTCAGGGCAATGGGTAGCTAAGTTTTTTTTTTTTTTGTTAAGTGGTGGGTTTTACTGTTGGGGGGTCTTTGTATTTTTTTCAGGAAAAAAGCTGATATCTTTAGGGCAATGCCCCACAAAAAGCCCTTTTAAGGGCTGTTTGAAGTTTATTGTAGGCTTGGGGTTTTTTTTTTTTTTGGTGGACTTTTTTATTTTGATAGAGATTAGGTGTAATTTTTTTTATTTTTGATAATTTCGTTTTATCTTCTGTAATTTAGTATTATTATTTTTTGTAATTAGATACTTTGTAATTTTTAGAGTAGTGTTAGGATTTTTTAAATGTGTAGTTTTTAGTTTTATTTAATTGGTAGTTAGTTTAATTTTAGTTTAATAATTATATTAGTTTAATTGTTAGTTTAAACTTAGTTTTTTTAATTTGACAGCTAAGTTTTTTTAATTTAAGATAAGGAAATTGTAATTTTAATATAAAGTTAGGGGGGCGTTAGGTTTAGGGGTTAATCGTTTAAATATGGTTTATTGCGACGTGGGGGGCTTTCAGTTTAGGGCTTAATAGTTTAATTTAGTATATTTTGGTGTGGGGCCTTGTGGTTTAGGGGTTAATAGGTTTATTATAGTGGCAGCGGTGTAGGGCTTAATAACTTTAGTATAGTGGGGGGATTTTTTACAAAATATATCATTGGAAATTAAAAGGCAGCTCTATTGATTTGCACAGTATTCTGAAAATGGGGTTGTGATTATTAGTATTATTATTGTATTAATGAATGCAGGTGCAACTAACAAAAAAAAAAAATATATATATATATATATACACAGATGATTGAGAGTTCAAGGACTGAGTGGTAAGGTCTATTCAGGAACACACAGGAAACACTGCGCCGGCGCCTCTCCCGGCACAAACCCAGACCTGCAGACCAGGCTGCCCGTTCCAGGTATACAATAAACAAAGAAACTTTCCTTATAAGTTGCTCCCAGACCAGAAATGTCCACTATTTAAGGCACAACACAGACACATGAGTCAAAGTAAAGCAAATTGATCATACCTTTATTATGGCATGTCGGACAAACACTCGGCAAATGCTAGCGGTGTGACTACCAGGAGACACAGGTGTGTGGAGTGTGACGTCATCTGACGTGTTTCACGGCCTTCTGGCGCTTTGTCAAAGATGTGGAGGTGTGTGTGATTAGCATACTTTATCTGAAAGAAACTCCTCCCTTGATGTGATGTCATAGTAGCAAACTGTGTTTTCAAAATTATTAATACATATATGTGATAAAGTGTATTGAAAGTGTTGATGAGTGTATATTTTAATTGGAGTACGTTGCGTGTATTAATTTAAAGTGAGTTACTATTTAAAAGTTTATTTTTTTATAAATACTAAACATATGATGCTATACGGCTCTTAGATATTCATGACCAATAACAAAGAACAAAAGAATTCCTATGGTTACATTATACTGTGTTCATTCTGCTGGAATTATACTGCAATAATATTTTTTAGTTATTATTGTAATACATTGATATGTGTTTTGTTCTTTTGTTTCTAAAAGTTCTGATACTTTTATTTATATGGCCATTCAGAACATTTTGGTTTTCCGTTTGTCTGAAATCTTGTCAGTCTTATTATTAACCCCTTTATCACTATTTAGAATTAATACGTTATGTGTATCTCTACTTTATAAAAGTTTATCTTCTTACTTCGCAGGGTTAACTAGATATATTAGAGCCGATAGTTCATATCAACACTAAAATATTACAATACTAAAAGTTGTATACTTAGTGTGAATAAACAGTTTTTGAACTTTACACCTGATATAGATAGTTATATATCATTCTTTGATATTGAATCCATTTTAATATTAGTTTCACTACTTGGATATAAAAACCTGCATATTGTTCCTTAAAATTAGTAATGGTATTTTTTTGTATATTGAGGCTTTCAAGGCATAAACACAAAATAGATGTGGAGTGGATGGGACAGGTATTTGGGGAGTAAACAAATATTCTTCAAATAGTTTAGTACTACTATAGTTATCTAGACTTTGATTTTTGGTTATTATTTAATTTTTATATATTAATGTTTTAATTCCCTTGATACAGATCTAGATCCCATCTGGAGTTTATTCCTTTTGGCTCTTTGGTTGCTAGTTTAAATATCCACTTTGCCTCTCTATCCAATAATTTCCTGAATCTATCTCCTCCTCTCTTATTGGCTGGAATAAAATCAATGGCTTGGAATTTAAAGGCTGTTTTGCTTTCTTCAGTGGTTATTCTATGATTGGCATAGTGTTTAGCTACTGGTGTTTTGGGTGGATCCTTTTCTAATGATGTCAAATGCTCACGTATTCTATCCTTCAGAAAACGACTAGTACAGCCTGTGTATTGTTGTCTACAAATTTGGCAAGTTATTAAATACACCACATATTTTGAACAGCAATCTAGTCTATATTTGATATTGTAGATGCTATTATTTGCTGAGGATGTGAAAGTATTTGCAAGATGACAATGTTGGCATACATTACAAGGGTGCTTACCACACTTGAAAAAACCTTTTTTAGAGAGCCATGTTTCTTTAGACTTTATGGTAGAATTATTATAAACATATTGGATAACTTTGCTTCCAATTGTTGGTGCTTTCCTGGATACAAATTTAACCCCATTTTCTAGGCATTTGTCTATTTTTTCATCAAGTCTAAGAATTTTTAAATTGTTGTTGACTATATTTTTGATCTGATTAAATTGTTTACTGTATTGTGTGACACAGAGTATGGTGTCACTTTTCCAATTTTTGGATACTTTAGATGCTTCATCGGTTTTGTTAATTAGATCTTTTCTCTTAATTTTTGCTATTTCAGCTCTAGCTTTCATGAGTTTGTTTCTATCGTATCCCCTATTGGTAAGCCTGTGAACTAGGTTTAATGAGTGATCTAGATAGTCACTATCATTGGTACATATCCTCCTAATTCTTTTTAATTGTCCATTAGGTATGGATTTAGTCGTGTGGGCTGGGTGACATGAATCAGCCCTCAAAATTGTGTTTCCCGAAATTTCTTTTCTGTACAGTTCAGTAACTATTTTATGCTCTTTTACCTTTAGTTGGATATCTAAATAGTTTGCTTTGTATTTGTCAGTTTGAAAAGTGAAACTTAGGTTTAAATCATTAGTATTTAAATACTTCACAAATTCTTTGCATTGTTCACTGTTCCCACGCCAGATAAATAGAAGATCATCTATGAATCTGGCGTAGAAGTCAATGTGACACCCATACACATTACCTTGTCCAAAAATATAGGTAGCTTCAAACCAGCCTAAAAACAAGTTAGCATACGACATGAATCAGCCCTCAAAATTGTGTTTCCCGAAATTTCTTTTCTGTACAGTTCAGTAACTATTTTATGCTCTTTTACCTTTAGTTGGATATCTAAATAGTTTGCTTTGTATTTGTCAGTTTGAAAAGTGAAACTTAGGTTTAAATCATTAGTATTTAAATACTTCACAAATTCTTTGCATTGTTCACTGTTCCCACGCCAGATAAATAGAAGATCATCTATGAATCTGGCGTAGAAGTCAATGTGACACCCATACACATTACCTTGTCCAAAAATATAGGTAGCTTCAAACCAGCCTAAAAACAAGTTAGCATACAACATGAATCAGCCCTCAAAATTGTGTTTCCCGAAATTTCTTTTCTGTACAGTTCAGTAACTATTTTATGCTCTTTTACCTTTAGTTGGATATCTAAATAGTTTGCTTTGTATTTGTCAGTTTGAAAAGTGAAACTTAGGTTTAAATCATTAGTATTTAAATACTTCACAAATTCTTTGCATTGTTCACTGTTCCCACGCCAGATAAATAGAAGATCATCTATGAATCTGGCGTAGAAGTCAATGTGACACCCATACACATTACCTTGTCCAAAAATATAGGTAGCTTCAAACAAGCCTAAAAACAAGTTAGCATACGACATGAATCAGCCCTCAAAATTGTGTTTCCCGAAATTTCTTTTCTGTACAGTTCAGTAACTATTTTATGCTCTTTTACCTTTAGTTGGATATCTAAATAGTTTGCTTTGTATTTGTCAGTTTGAAAAGTGAAACTTAGGTTTAAATCATTAGTATTTAAATACTTCACAAATTCTTTGCATTGTTCACTGTTCCCACGCCAGATAAATAGAAGATCATCTATCGCAGTACCACATGTTTGCAAGTATAACTTAGAGTCAAATATGAAAAAATTGTGTGTTAACAAAAAGTTTACAGCCTCCACAATAAATTCAATTAGATCTGATGAAAAAGTGCTTTTCAATAAAAGATGGTATTCAATTGCTTTCAACCCTAGTTCATGCGGTATGCACGAGTAAAGGGAAGAGACATCTACAGTGAGCCACATATTATTATCATTCCAAGTTCTATCTTCTAGTTTTTGTAATACATGGGTAGTATCTTTAATGTACCCTGGTAATGTGTGGACGAAAGGCTGTAGTATATTGTCTATCCATTCTCCTAGTTTTTCTCCTAGGGACCCCACCCCAGATACTATGGGTCTGCCTGGTGGTGAGGATGGATGTTTATGGATTTTAGGTACAATTCTAAAGTTAGCAATAGTGGGGGTAGGATTGTACAAATAGTCACACAATTTCTGATCTAGGATACCCAAATGTTTGCCCCAGTCTAGAAGTTTGCCCAGTTGTTCTAGATATTTAGTAGAAGGGTCACTAGTAAGTAGAGTGTATGTATTAGTGTCATTTAACTGTTTTATTGCTTCAGCATAGTAATCTTGTTTGTCTTGTATAACAATGGATCCACCCTTGTCAGCTGGGGTAATTGTAATAAGATCATTGTTTTGTAGATTTTTAAGGGCTAATTGTTGTTGTCTTGTTAAATTTGTTCTATTTTTACATTTGATACTTTGTTGAGCTTTAGTTTTTTCATATAAGTCTACCAATTCTGTCTGTGTTTTCTCTTGAAACATATCTATGTATTGGTTCCTAGATTGTATAGGATAAAATGTACTTTTGGATCTTAATGTTTTGTTGTATTTCTTGTGTGTTTGTATATGTTCAACCTCCCTTGTTGACTCAGCTGCCATTGCCTCTAGAATATTAGCAGTTTGTAAATCTACAATAGAAAGTTCATCTAGATTACAGATGCTAGGCTTTGTCAGCTGAGCAAGTGGTTCATTTGTTAAGTGACTACTTGTAGAGTTGTCTACTTTGTTAGTATTTTCATTTTTATCCAAATGACATTTCAAAACAATTTTTCTAACTAGACTATTAATATCAGTAATAGTGCGAAATAAGTCAAAGTCCGTGGTTGGAGCAAAGCCCAGTCCTTTTTCCAGGACTTGTTGTTCAGGCCTTGTTAGACAATGTGAAGATAAATTTACTACTGTCCGTATCTGGTTGACATCTTCTTCTTTACTTGTTGAGTTGGTTTGATGCACTTTTTTGGAACCTGGGTATTTTCTTCTTCATTTTGTACATTTTTGGCTTCACTTCGTTGTTTTGTCTTAGGTCTTGCTCCTAGATCCTTTCGTTCTGTTTGCTGTTCTTCATTTTCAGAGCTAGTTGAGCTTTCCGGTGACCCTTCTTTTGGGGTAGAGGTTGTATCACTGTGGATAGAAAAATTTGAGTCCGAAAAACTCACTCTTCTTGTATCTTTATTTGAAGAATTTTCTTGTCGTTGTCCTTTATGTTTGTTTTTATTTTTGTTTTTTTTGTTGCTGTTTATTTTTATTTTTGTTCTTGGTTTTGCTTGCATGCCCATTCTGTGCCCCTTGTGTAGTTGCATTCCAATTGTATACTTTATTCATGGAATAATCCAATTAATCTCTCAGCATCTTGTTGTCTTTTCTGGATACTAGGTTTTGTTCAACCTCATCAAGGTGTTGTTTTAGTTCTGTATCAAATGTGGCATATTTTTGATGTTGGATAAGTGGTTGTAGCTTTTTCTGTAGTTCTTTAATTTCCAAAAGAATTTTCTCTCTTTTCTCAGTTCTATTGACTTTAAGTTTAGACATCAGTTTAAGGGAGCATTCACTCAGCGTTTTAAGCCAATCATCCAAAAATTCCTTTTCTTCCTCTTTATCCACATTTGGGAATTTTTTCAGGCGTAGCCCTCGTGGTATTATAGATGTTTGTATATACTTGTCTAGATAGATTAGTTCATACCACAGTTTGAGTTCCTTAACTCTCAGGTTTTCCATTGTGAGAAACAAATAGCGTAGTTCATTAGATTGTACTTGATCAGGTGTAAACTCCTCCCTGCGCTCCTGGTAAGTCATTTTTCTATTAAAGATGTCCTCCAGTGCTGTGGATTGTGCCATTTTGCGTGCTGTTATTGTTATTTGAATTCAAGCGAGGATATTTCAAAATTACATTTAGTACAGAAACAGTTGGTTGTAACAGTCCAAAAGCCACTAATATTCGTGATATGCGGCTGTTGCGTGTTCAAGTTATATGCTGGTATTATTTCACCACATTGAATTCTTTATTTGAACAATTGCATTTGGCTGTTTCTATGTGTTTGAATTACCACATTTGTATAATCCCCGCTTGTCCCAAGTATTTACTTGTCTCCGTTCCCTTATACTCTCTGAGACACTTGAAATGTTCATATACACAGATGAGTGAGAGTTCAAGGACTGAGTGGTAAGGTCTATGCAGGAACACACGGGAAACACTGCGCCGGCGCCTCTCCCGGCACAAACCCAGACCTGCAGACCAGGCTGCCCGTTCCAGGTATACAATAAACAAAGAAACTTTCCTTATAAGTTGCTCCCAGACCAGAAATGTCCACTATTTAAGGCACAACACAGACACATGAGTCAAAGTAAAGCAAATTGATCATACCTTTATTATGGCATGTCGGACAAACACTCGGCAAATGCTAGCGGTGTGACTACCAGGAGACACAGGTGTGTGGAGTGTGACGTCATATGACGCGTTTCACGCCCTTCTGGCGCTTTGTCAAAGATGTGGAGGTGTGTGTGATTAGCATACTTTATCTGAAAGAAACTCCTCCCTTGATGTGATGTCATAGTAGCAAACTGTGTTTTCAAAATTATTAATACATATATGTGATAAAGTGTATTGAAAGTGTTGATGAGTGTATATTTTAATTGGAGTACGTTGCGTGTATTAATTTAAAGTGAATTACTATTTAAAAGTTTATTTTTTTATAAATACTAAACATATGATGCTATACGGCTCTTAGATATTCATGACCAATAACAAAGAACAAAAGAAGTCACACCGCTAGCATTTGCCGAGTGTTTGTCCGACATGCCATAATAAAGGTATGATCAATTTGCTTTACTTTGACTCATGTGTCTGTGTTGTGCCTTAAATAGTGGACATTTCTGGTCTGGGAGCAACTTATAAGGAAAGTTTCTTTGTTTATTATATATATATATATATATATATATATATATATAATCTCAGGTGACGAGCACGGTCTCATCAACCAAAGACTCAACTCTGTTGTCCCAAATTGGACCTCACCCAAAGGCTGCATCCTTCATTTATCAATGGTCCTGTAATGTCTTTATTCTTGACTGAAGCTAATGTCCTCCATCTTGTCATCCTCAAACCACAAAGATCCATCAAAAAAGTACAGTAATTCATTCTGCTACGTTACTTTGTGATGATCAAGACTGTGAAGAAAGCCCCTTAATTTAAAGAGATTTAGAAGTAAACAATAACTGGAGAAATGTTAGTCCAGGGAAACAGAATCTGATGCTTTTCTCTTATATACATTTTATAGGAATATGCCATTGTGAAGAAGAGGCCGTCCCACAGCAGCATTCACCGGCAGAGCAGAGAGGTGAGAGCTGCTCGGGAATGTGACATTATATTAGAGTCATGTTATAGTGACGCCCGTTACTGACCTATCTGCCCCTGTGTGTGTTTTCCTGACTTCTCTCCGTGTCTCTGCATGTTCACAGTATCATTATCCCCCAACAGCAGCAATTTACCGGCTGAGAGGAGCATGAGCACTGCTGGGGAATGTGACTTATACATAGTGACGCACATTACTGACCCTTCTGGCCCTGTGTGTATTTACCTATTGTACCTTCTGTCTGTGTCTCTGTATGCTCTCAGTAACATTACCCTGACTCTGTCAGTAAAAAATGTGTGACAGAACCAGTCCCTGTGTCACTGCTGAATGCGTTGTGTGTGTGTGTGTTTCAGGTGCCTATAAAGTGTGATGATGTTGCCGTGTATTTCTCTATGGAGGAGTGGGAGTATATAGAGGGACACAAAGAGCTTTACAAGGACGTCATGATGGAGACTCACCAAGCACTAAGTACTATGGAGATCCCAGGGAACGAGAGCTCAGGTAACGCTGTGTAGTAATAAATATCTCACTCAGGAAATGCACAGAACAAATCTACAGTGAATCTATCACATGTGATCTAATGAGCTGTCTGAGTATAAACAAAAATAATAAAAACATTTAAAGGGTCAAGAGAGATTAATGTTAAATCAGTTATATATTAATGTATATATGTTAATATTATAGATGTAAATATTTGATATACAAAAAGCCACAGATGCTTTTTGTTTTCGTTAATTGAATACTTATTAAGGTGCCTTTTTAGGTGCAACAGAAATGGTTTCATATCCATTTAGCAAAATAAACTGATTCTATTCTTTATTAGAACTAACAGGTGACAGTGATGAAGATCCAGATACAGGAGCTGGAGAACTTGTACAGAATATTCAGCCAGTGGAGACCCCATCAGACGTCTCTGCAGGTAACAGATCTATGGTACAAGCTGCTGTTAATGTTTTCTTCATCGTTTTTTTTTTAAAATTCAGATTCTGAAATGATTTAATCTTTACTAATAATTATGTAAATGATGGACCTAAGGACAGACCAGTTGCAAACTTAAAATACTGCTGTGTTGTGTAATATTACTGCATAATCAGATGTGTGTGAGCTAACTTCACTTAAAGGGACACGAAACCCACATTTTTTTTTTTCTTATGTGATTTTAAGAAACTTTCTAATTTACTTCTATTATCAATTTGTCTTTGGTCTCTTGGTATCTTTATTTGAGTAGCAGGAATGTAAGCTTAGGGGACTGACTATTTTTGTTCAGCATCCTGGGTTGCACTTGCTGATTGGTGGCTACATTAAGTCACCAATCAGCAAGCGGAACCCAGGTTCTGAACCGAAAAACGGTTAGTCCCCTAAGCTTACATTCCTGCTATTCAAATAAAAATACCAAGAAAACAAAGAAAAATTGATAATTGAAGTAAATTAGAAAGTTGCTTAAAATTGCATGCCCTATCTGAATCATTAAAGAAAAATTGGTTTCTTATCCCTTTAAGAAACTTTCCAGTTTAATTCTATTATCTGATTTATTGTGTTCTCCTTGGTATCTCTTGTTGAAAAGCATACATAGGCTGACTCAGAAGCTGCTGATTGGTGGCTACAAATATATGACTTGTGTTATTGGCTCAACTAGTGCATTCAGCTAGTTCCCAGTAGTGCATTGCTGCTCCTTTAACATAAGATCCCAAGAGAGGGAAGTAAATTAAATAATATAAGTACATTGGAAATTGTTTAAAATTGTATGCTCTATTTTAATTATGAAAGAAAAAATAATTTGTGTTTCATGGCCTTTAAAATCCATTTAACAAGAAACCTAATCGTATTCTTTATTAGAACTAACCGGTTACAGTGATGAAAATCTAGACACAAAAGCACATGGAGAACTTGTACAGAATATTCAGCCATCAGATGTATCTGCCGGTGAGTGATCTATGGTATAAGCTTCCCAGTTAGAAAACTCAGATTCTGAAATGGTTTCATC
Source organism: Bombina bombina (assembly GCF_027579735.1). NCBI lineage: Eukaryota > Metazoa > Chordata > Amphibia > Anura > Bombinatoridae > Bombina > Bombina bombina. The sequence goes on along the minus strand of NC_069502.1, from coordinate 844,640,078 downwards.
CTATAAATAACTATCAGTTAGATTACGAGTTATGCACGCTATAGGGAATTTAACGAACGCAACAAAAGTTACGTTATTTAACCCTCTATAGCGCAGCCATTACAAGTTTTGAAACAGCCGCCTTGTGCGTTCGATATGGTTGCGTTGAGCTCCATACCGCACACAATACAAGCGCTGTTTTGAAGTGCTCGTGCACGCTTTCCCCATAGACATCAATGGGGAGAGCGGGCTTAAAAAAACCTAACACCTGCGATCGCGAAATGAAAAGCTCCGTAACGCAGCCCCATTGATGTCTATGGGGGAAAAAAAGTAACGTTTAAACCTAACACCCTGACATAAACCCCACGTCTAAACACCCCTAATCTGCCGCTTCCGATGTTGCCGCCACTATACTAAAGTTATTAACCCCTATTCAACAACTAGCTAAACTAATTGTAAAGAAGTATACAATTAAGTACAGAAGGATTAGCTCCACGATGAAGAGTATGTGTTAAGGACCCCTGACACGCGTTTCACAAAAAATGCTTTCTAAGAGGGGGGGAGGAAGCGTTTTTTTGTGAAACGCATGTCAGGGGTTCTTAAGGAGCAGCTTTGTCTCTCCTTGTCTTTTATTTTAACTTGCTTACCATGGTTGAAAAATAGTTAACCCGTATATTCTTTGCTATTTACCTCAGCCTAAAAGTCGTATTAAACCTATAAATATAAGCCTAATTTATCCCTCTAATTGTAAGGGCTTAGTATATTTTATTTTTAACTGTTGGCTGATACTTATTATCTATAATTATTTCTTTGGCAACTCTATATTTAATACAAACCTGGTTAAAGTGTTTTTAAACTTGGCTTAAGCTATTGCATGAATGATTATTCCTGGTTGTGACTTATATTTCCCAATAAAGATAGAAATGTGTGAATGTAATGGAATAATATTTTTCTAAAAATCCCTAACCAGTTTTGCTGAGTTAACACATACTCTTCATCGTGGAGCTAATCCTTCTTTACTTAATTGTGTACTTTTTTACAATTAGTTTAGCTAGTTGTCATGTTCTGTTTGTTTAGTCTCCACGACAGGTAATAATCTAAGCAGTATTTAAAAATTTAAAACATAATAAAAAAAAATTCCTAACTTAAGAAAATCAATTTTTATAAATTACCTGCCACTATATAATCTAGGCTCCCCCCACATCTTTTCTTTTTGTTTCAAAGTATTAACCCCTATTCCCCTGCACCCCAACATCACCCACACTATAATAAATCTATTAACCCCCTATTCTGCTGCTCCCCGACATTACCGCCACTAAATAAAGTTATTAACCCCTAAACCTCTGGCCTCCCACATCACTACCACTAAATAAACATATTAAACCCTAAACCGTCAGCCCCCCACATCACAGCAGCCTAAATTAAACTATATTAACCCCTAACCCTAATGTAACCCTAGCACCCCCTAACTTTAACATAATTAAAATAGAGCTAAATTAAAGTTACAATTATTGGCTATTCAAATTAGCCAATAGGATTTCAGTAGCTCCCATCCTATTGGCTGATTTGAATTTCTAAAATCAAATCAGCCAATAGAAATGCATGGGACACCATCTTGAATCGCATACCTTGCATTGAAGATTCCGTTTACGGCGGCGACAGTATGAAGAGGAAGCTCTGCGCCAGATGTCTTCAGGATGCACCCGCTCCTTGCCACCGGGATGAAGAAAGATGGAGCCGACAGGATAAAGATGGACCTGCTGGGATGAAAATGGACCCGCCGGGATGAAGATCCTTCAAGCAGGACTTCAGCAACTGTAAGGGGATATGCAGGGGTTAGTGTTAGAATTTTTTTAAACTTTTTTTTTTTGGGTGGGTTTTTTTTTTTTTTTTTTTTTTTTTTTAGTTTAGGGTTTGGGCTTTTCGTAAAAGAGCCCTTTTCTGGACAATGCAAAAGAGCTAAAAGCCCTTTTTAGGGCAATGCCCTTACAAATGCCCTTTTCAGGGCAATGGGTAGCTTAGGTTTCTTTTTTATGACACGATGAGTCCACGGATCATCTTAATTACTAATGGGATATTCACCTCCTGGTCAGCAGGAGGCGGCAAAGAGCACCACAGCAGAGCTGTTAAATAGCTCCTCCCTACCCTCCCACTCCAGTCATTCTCTTTGCCTACGTTAGTTATAGGAAGTTGCAAAGTGAGGTGTTAGTATAGATTCTTCAATCAAGAGTTTATTATTTCTAAAGTAGTGCAAGATTGTACTGCTTTGTTCTAGGGTGTGGCCGTAGTCCATATCAGTCTCTTCAGTAGAGCAGTGGTTGCTTTAGAGCAATGGGAACTTGTGGGACATAATTCTTACTGCGCCTCCCATATACTGATGCTGCCCTATCTTCTATAGCCTGAGGGGGATTTACTCAGACTTTTATTTTTCCACAGGTTGATGTGAGGGATTGGACCTCTCAAGCCTGTGAGCTGCCTTGCTGTCAGGCAGATTTAAGGTAAGTGCTACTTTTTTATTCTGGGGCCAAGTCAAAACTCAGAGAAAAAGTGGGCACATTTATTTAATCAATAAAACATACAAGGCTCTTAAGGAATGGGGCTCTTTATGTTTGGGCAGGCTCTCCTAGTCTGGAGGGGATTGTGACAGCCATATTTGCAGGCACTGGGGCTGGGAGTAAAGGGCTTTATTTTTTGCTCAGGTGGTGTGTTTTCCGACAGCTTAAACTGACAAAGAGGTCGATCGGGAGATTAGAGGTATACACACGATGGGAGGTCCTAACGGGTTTGCCCGCTTTTTTGATTGTGCAGTACTTAGAGACATGTCTTCCGTTACAGAGACTATAGCAAGCTGATAGAAAATATTGGCACTGTGATAAAGTGTTTATTTAGGAAATTAAAGGATATAATAATCCCTGGTGCTGCCCCTTGGTAGTATACTGTATAATACTAAATAGGGAGGAGGGGAGAAACGGGGACAAGAAGGGGTTAAGTAGCACTCATTCCTATTGTAAATAGTAATAATGCTGAGAAAAACTCAGCCAAGTGTGTACAAATTCTTTACTTAAATACTAATTTATTAACAATTATTAAAATGAAGGATGTAATAAACATTACATACACTAACAAGGGATAAACCCAGTTATCTCCTCTAACCCCAAACTCAGTTATAAAGCACAGAAGGACGCACAGACAAACCACCCCCCTGTATTCCTGGCCGATAACTGGATACTTCGGCTTCAGGTGCCAGGGATGGCCAGAACTGCGCTCCTCACAGACTAAACACTAATGTGGTTTGAAAACTTAATAAAAACAACAGTCACACAAATGCGTTTCGGCCGAGATGCAGCCTTTCTCAATGTGTATTTAAATTGACAAGCCGAGTGCCGCACCAAAATCACTTTAAATATCCTATGAAACGTAATATCCACCAATCATATTATAAGGAAGCTTCACGCCCCATTCAGAGCGAATCCCCTTGCAATTATATCACGGAGGACAGTGTTCAGAGGGTCTTATCATTGGTTGTGAGCTCAACCCCTCTGGGCCAATCACCAGGCGGTTATTTCGTGCCTGCCCGTATTTTGTATATGAAATGGGGTCCAATTATGTTAATATAAGTGTAATAAAATATAAGTATATACATGATGCGACTTACGGTATATTCCTACTCAAACATGCACCTTGATCAAACACACCAATCTCACTGTCTACGCTATTATGGTAATCTGAGAACCGCTTGCAGTTATGCTGTTAAAAACCACTCACCAAAATGCAGATAGTAGGTGTGTACAGCTAATAAATGACATAGCTGTAGTAAGATGTCATTGAAAACTGGTTAGTCTAGATATTACATAAGCATGAATATGAAATAATGTAACCCCTAACTGAGGTCATAGCGATATAGCTGAAACACACTCATTACCAATGCTGTGGCAACTTAGCCACATAGCATAGATTGATGTGCCCACGCATAATAATATGACCTTTTATAACAGTATTCATATAATGTACTAACATGCCAGTAAATTGTATAGAAGACAACCTTTTTATGTTCTCTACAAATACTATATGGTGATAGGTTGTCGTTGTGATAAATGTACTTTGCTTGGTACTATCTGTAAACTGCCATATATGGTATAGCGATTCACTATTACCAGACATAAGGGAAATCAAATTGTTTATTAATATTTTTCAGTATCAGCAAGTACTATTCAAGATGTAAAACTTCATTAAAGATTTCACTTGATCTTAAATTGTTAATAGTATATAATTGTGACCCCATAAAATGTTTAATACCTTTAACTATCTTTTGGGTGCAACAGATGTCAATAATTACTATTCAAGATGTAAACATTTTAATCAAAGGTTTTTTCTGGGTCTTAAGTTCATCAATAGTATGTAGTTATAAACACATAAAATATTTAATACATCTAACTATGTTCTTGGTGCATATCTAAGCAGGAAAATGATGAGACTAATTACTTAAAGACTAGTTGTACACTATATCAATTCTGCAATAGACTTTTAGTATATTTACAGGAACACCCAAAAATTGTTGTTCTCATTCATGCCATTGGGCATTGCAGAGTTCAAATAAAAAATCCACCTTGCTTCTTTTTTCAGCAAGGCTTGTTCTATAGCGCCTCTTCGAATACCCAATCACAATGTTTCTAATCCCCAACACTTAAAGGTACTAGTTTTGCCATTGTGATACTGTAGGAAATGCCGTGCAACACTAGTGATTTGTTTGCCTTTTTCTACATCTTTAGCGGCATTTCTAATGTTGCTTAAATGTTTTATCATCCTTTTACCCATAGGTCTAGTCATCATTCCTACATAAAATAACTCACAGCTGCAGGATACACAATATATTACATTTGAGGTTTTATATGTAATATGATTACGTATGGTCCATTTATTATGGAATCTGTCTACCATAATTTTCTTTTTTACCATATGTGTGCACACCTTACAGTTGCCACAGGCTATAGATCCTTTGTATAATGGGGGCTTCTTAGCATCACTATCGAAATGACTGACCGTCAAACGATCACTAAGATTACTAGCTCTCCTATATGTCAACAGTGGTTTTGTAGGGATTATAGACTTGAGTTGTTCATCTGATTGTAAGATATGCCAGTGTTTTAATAACACGTTGGATATTTGGTTACTCTGATTAGAAAATGTTGAAATGAACCTAAGGGGATTAGAATCTTCAACAACTTTTTTGGGTTTAAAAAGCTCCTGTCTATTTCAATTAAGGGCTTTCTGATAGGCTCTTTTAAGGGACTTTTTAGAATAGCCCCGCAAGAGGAGTCAGTCTCTCTCAATTCCTTTGCTGCTTTATTAAATGACTCTAGTGATGAGCCGTTTCTGCGGATCCTTAGGTACTCGCCTATTGGTAAACTTTTTATTGTGTTTGGATGGTAGTGGCTATCTGCACTTAAAATATTGTTGGTAGCTGTTGGTTTTCTGTAGGTGTCAGTCTCCAAATGGTCATTTTACTTTTTTAATAATTAAGTTGAGAAATTCCACCTTTAAATCATCACATGTCATTGTCAAATAAAGGCCAAAAGGATTGGTATTAAGTAGAGAGATGAACTCATTCAGCAATTCTTTAGCACCTTCCCACACAAAGAAAATGTCATCTATATACCTGGACCAGTGGGCAATGATGATTTTCTGAAACAGTATAATACTTTGATTAATTCTGCAGCGTCTGAAGGCTTGATAAGAAGGAATTCCAATATCTAGAAGTCAAGCAACCCAGAGTAGCAACACTGTATTTGTTACCAAAAATTCACATAAACCAAATATGCCCACCAGGGAGACCCATTGTATCAGGCATTAGGTCCCTCACTGAAAAGGCGAGCAAATACGTTGATGCTAGATTTCGATATATTGTTACCCTCACACACTAAAGATACTATGCATGTTCTTAACAAAATTAACACACTTACCATAACCCCAAATTCAACCCTAGTCACCTGTGATGTTGAATCATTATATACCAACATAGAAAGACAATGGGGGGTACAAAGCGGTTGCTCATTTTCTTAGAAAAAATGAAACCATGTCCAATGAATCCAAACAGTTTATTATCAACTTATTAGAATTTGTGCTTGGACATAACTACTTTGTATTTGACGGGAAATTTTACTTACAAACATGCGGGACAGCAATGGGGACATCTTGTGCCCCGACGTACGCTAATATATACCTGGGCTGGTGGGAGGAAACTGTAGTGTTTCATGAAACCCTTAAACAGTATACACAATACATTGCCCACTGGTCCAGGTATATAGATGACATTTTCTTTGTGTGGGAAGGTCCTAAAGAATTGCTGAATTAGTTCATCTTTCTACTTAATACCAATCCTTTTGGCCTTTATTTGACAAAGACATGTGATGATTTAAAGGTGGAATTTCTCGACTTAATTATTCAAAAAGTAAATGACCATTTGGAGACTGACACCTACAGAAAACCAACAGCTACCAACAATATTCTAAGTGCAGATAGCCACCACCATCCAAACACATGTGTGTGCCCTCAGATACATCACATATGTACACTCACCTGTGCCCTGTATCCCTCAGACACATCACACATGTACACTCACCTGTGCCCTGTATCCCTAGCACCGGCCTTGCACACATATGGTAAAAAAGAAAATTATGGTAGACAGATTCCATAATAAATGGACCATACGTAATCATATTACATGTAAAACCTCAAATGTAATATATTGTGTATCCTGCAGCTGTGAGTTATTTTATGTAGGAATGATGACTAGACCTATGGGTAAAAGAATGATAGAACATTTAAGCAACATTAGAAATGCCGCTAAAGATGTAGAAAAAGGTAAACAAATCACTAGTGTTGCACGGCATTTCCTACAGTATCACAATGGCAAAACTAGTACCTTTAAGTGTTGGGGACTAGAAATACTGCGATTGGGTATTCGAGGAGGCAATATAGAACAAGCCTTGCTGAAAAAAGAAGCAAGGTGATTTTTTAATTTGAACTCTGTGATGCCCAATGCATGAATGAGAACAACAATTTTTGGGTGTTCCTGTAAATATACTAAAGGTCTATTGCAGAATTGATATAGTGTACAACTAGTCTTAGAGTAATTAGTCTCATCATTTTCCTTCTTAGATATGCACCAAGAACATAGATGTATTAAATATTTTATGTGTTTATAACTACATCCTATTGATGAACTTAAGACCCAGAAAAAACCTTTGATTAAAATGTTTACATCTTGAATAGTAATTATTGATATCTGTTGCACCCAAAAGATAGTTAAAGGTATTAAACATTTTATGGGGTCACAATTATATACTATTAACAATTTAAGATCAAGTGAAATCTTTAATGAAGTTTTACATCTTGAATAGTACTTGCTGATACTGAAAAATATTAATAAACAATTTGGTTTCCCTTATGTCTGGTAATAGTGAATCACTATACCATATATGGCAGTTTACAGATAGTACCAAGCAAAGTACATTTATAACAACGACAACTTATCACCATATAGTATTTGTAGAGAACATAAAAAGGTTGTCTTCTATACAATTTACTGGCATGTTAGTACATTATATGAATACTGTTATAAAAGGTCATATTATTATGCGTGGGCATATCAATCTATGCTGTGTGGCTAAGTTGCCACAGCATTGGTAATGAGTGTGTTTCAGCTATATCGCTATGACCTCAGTTAGGGGTTACATTATTTCATATTCATGCTTATGTAATATCTAGACTAACCAGTTTTCAATGACATCTTACTACAGCTATATCATTTATTAGCTGTACACACCTTCTGCCTGCATTTTGGTGAGTGGTTTTTAACAGCATAACTACAAGCGGTTCTCAGATTACCATAATAGCGTAGACAGTGAGATTGGTGTGTTTGATCAAGGTGCATGTTTGAGTAGGAATATACCGCAAGTCGCATCATGTATATACTTATATTTTATTACACTTATATTAACATAATTGGACCCCATTTCATATACAAAATACAGGCAGGCACGAAATAACCGCCTGGTGATTGGCCCAGAGGGGTTGAGCTCACAACCAATGATAAGACCCTCTGAACACTGTCCTCCGTGACATCATCACAAGGGGATTCGCTCTGAATGGGTTGTGAAGCTTCCTCATAATATGATTGGTAGATATTACGTTTCATAGGATACTTAAAGTGATTTTGGTGCGTCACTCGGCTTGCCAATTTCAATACACATTGAGAAAGGCTGCATCTCGGCCGAAACGCGTTTGTGTGACTGTGTTGTTTTTATTAATTTTTCAAACCACATTAGTGTTTAGTCTGTGAGGAGAGCAGTTCTGGCCATCCCTGGCACCTGAAGCCGAAGTATGCAGTTATCGGCCAGGAATACAGGGGGGTGGTTTGTCTGTGCGTCCTTCTGTGCTTTATAACTGAGTTTGGGGTTAGAGGAGATAACTGGTTTTATCCCTTGTTAGTGTATGTAATGTTTATTACATCATTCATTTTAATAATTGTTAATAAATTAGTTTTTAAGTAAACAATTTGTACACACTTGGCTGAGTTTTTCTCAGTACTATTACTATTTACAATAGGAATGAGTGCTACTTAACCCCTTCTTGTCCCCGTTTCTCCCCTCCTCCCTATTTAGTATTATTCCGTTACAGAGACGGCAGAATAGCGTGGCACTAGAACCGCATGTTTTTTTTTTACAGTTTAAGCAAGCGATTCTAGTACTATACGTTAGTGTCATCTTTTTACTAAGATCCGGATCGTTCCTGCTCCACAAAGAAGGGGACATTGACTTCGGTTTAGCGGTCAGGTAGGCGCCTCAGCAGGGTTGTTGAGGTGTAAAGGTGTCTGATAGAATTTAAATTGATTTATTGTTTATCTGACATAGCTGGGTAAAAAAGTTACCGTTTTAAATTTAAAGGCACAGTAAAGTTTTTTTCTGTACAAAGTTTCTTTATTCAGTTCTGAGTTTAGTTATTTATTAATTTACTCTTAGTGACCAGTATGGACCAAGAGGCCTTACAGGATGTCACTTGCTCCTTATGTTTTGATGCAAATGTGGAACCACCTATCCCTTTCGGTCCCTCATGTGTTGAAAGGACTTTATCCTATAGGGAAAAAAAAAATTCTGAGCGAAACTTTTCAAAAGCGGATGCTGTCCAAGAGTCTAATGACGAGGTTCAAGGTATGCCGCAGCTTTCTCCCCAAGCATCTCAAATTTTACCGCCCGCACAAGCAGTGCCCTGCACTTCTGCTATAGCTTCCGCTGGAGTTACATTAAAAGACATAGCTTATCTCATGTCTTCTATGATCTCTGCTTTTCCAATGTTGCAGGGCAAATGTAAGAGGAAAGCCAGACATTCAGTAAGGGAGGTTTCTGACGCAATTGTTGCAATTTCGGAGGTATCCTCCCAAAGACCCGAAGAGGAGGGTACTGCTGTAGCATCTGAAGTGGAAATTTCAGATTCAGAGAGTTTATTACCTCTGACGGACACGAAGGTGGTATATTTTAGGTTTAAACTAGAACACCTTCGTCTGTTACTTAGGAAAGTTTTAGTTACCTTGGACGACAGTGACTCCACAGTAGTGGTTGTCCTTAAGAAGTCTAGTAAACTGGACAGATATTTCGAGGTTCCTTCCTACACAGACGTATTTCCAGTTCCTCAACAAGCTTCTGAGATCATTGCTAAGGAGTGGCAGAGACCGGGCATACCTTTTTTTTCTCCCTTTCCTATTTTTAAGAAGATGTTTCTCATAGCCGACTCTATCAAAGAGGCTTGGCAAACCGTACCTAAGGTGGAAAGGGCTGTTTCCACCTTAGCTAAGAGAACTACTATTCCCATAGAGGATAGTTGTGCCTTCAAAGATCCTATGGATAAAAAGTTAGAGGGTTTACTCAAAAAGATATATGTACACCAGGGCCTGCAATGGCAACCAGCTGTGTGCATTGCTACCGTCACTAGTGTGGCCGCGTATTGGTTTGATGCACTGTCTGAGGGTCTTAGGACAGAAACTTCTTTGGATGAGATCCAGGATAGGATAAAGGCTCTTAAACTAGCTAATGCCTTTATTACGGACGCTTCCCTTCAGGTTATCAAGCTGGGAGCTAAGATTTTGGGGTTCTCTATTCTAGCTCGCAGAGCCTTATGGTTAAAACCTTGGTCTGCGGACGTTTCCTCTAAGTCTAAACTTCTAGCTATTCCATACAAGGGGAAGACCTTGTTTGGACCTGGCCTAATGGAAAATATCTCTGATATCACGGGAGGTAAGGGTCATCTTCTCCCTCAAGATAAGAGAAACAAGCAGAAGGGACGACAGAGTAATTTTCGTTCCTTTTGAAATTTCAAGGGAAATTCTTTCTCTTCCTCCTCTAAGCAGGAACAATCTAAACCTGCATGGAGACCCAACCAGTCATGGAATAAGGGAAAACAATCCAAGAAGCCTGCTATTGAATCCAAGACAGCATGAAGGGCATGCCCCCAATCCGGGACCGGATCTGGTAGGGGGCAGACTTTCCTTCTTTGCTCAGGCTTGGGTTTGGGACGTTCAGGATCCTTGGGCAATAGAAATAGTGTCCCAGGGATACAAACTAGAGTTAAAAAAAAATTCCTCCCAGAGGCAGGTTTCTGCTTTCAAGATTATCTGCAAACCAGACAAAGAGAGGGGCGTTCTTACACTGCGTAGGAGACCTCTCTGCCCTGGGAGTGATTGTTCCCGTTCCAGTACAGGAACAGGGTCAGGGTTTTTATTCCAATCTGTTTGTGGTTCCCAAAAAGGTGGGAACCTTCAGAACAATTTTAGACCTCAAAAATCTAAACAAATTTCTCAGGGTCCCGTCCTTCAAGATGGAAACTATTCATTCCATTCTTCCCTTGATCCAGGAGAGTCAGTTTATGTCAACAGTGGATTTAAAGAACGTGTACCTACATGTTCCTATTCACAGGGATCATCACAAGTTCCTAAGGTCTGCCTTCCTGGACAAACACTTCCAGTTCGTGGCTCTTCCTTTCGGTCTTGCCACAGCTCCCAGAATTTTCACAAAGCATCTGGGATCGCTGTTAGCAGTGCTTCGGTCACGGGGCATTGCAGTGGCACCCTATCTGGACGACATCCTAGTCCAGGCGCCATCCCTTCAACAGGCAAGATACCACACCGACATAGTGTTGTATTTTCTACATTCTCACGAGTGGAAGGTAAATTTGGAAAATAGTTCCTTGGTTCCAAACACAAGGGTAACTTTCTTAGGAACCGTAATAGATTCCCTGTCTATAAAGATTTTTCTGACAGAAGTCAGGAAATCAAAGATTATCAATACTTGCCTAGTCTTTCAGTCTACTCCTCGGCCGTCAGTGGCTCAGTGTATGGAGGTAATCGGGCTGATGGTGGCAGCAATGGACATCATCCCGTTTGCTCGGTTCCACCTCAGACCTCTGCAGTTAAGCATGCTCAGGCAGTGGAACGGAGATTATGCGGACTTGTCTCCTCGAATAACTCTGGAGCAGGAGACAAGGGATTCTCTTCAATGGTGGTTGTCTCTGGATCATCTCTCCCAGGGAACCTGCTTTCGCAGACCATCTTGGGTGATTGTGACAACAGACGCCAGCCTTCTAGGGTGGGGAGCAGTCTGGGGCTCCCTAAAAGCTCAGGGAGTTTGGACTCAGTCAGAGTCTGTTCTCCCTATAAATTTTCTTGAGCTGAGAGCGATCTTCAATGCCCTTCTGGCTTGGCCGCAATTAGCCTCGGTTCGGTTTATCAGGTTCCAGTCGGACAACATAACTTCAATGGCTTACATCAATCATCAGGGAGGAACGAGGAGTTCCTTAGCGATGACGGAGGTAACCAAAATAATCCAGTGGGCGGAAGCCCATTCTTGTTGCCTATCGGCGATCCACATCCCAGGGGTGGACAACTGGGAGGCGAATTTCCTGAGCAGGCAGACCTTTCATCCGGCGGAGTGGGAACTCTATCTGGAAGTGTTTTCCAGCCTGATTCTCAAGTGGGGTCAGCCAGAATTGGATCTTATGGCATCCCGACAGAATGCCAAGCTTTCGAGATACGGGTCGAGGTCCAGGGACCTCCAGGCGGAGCCGATAGATGCTCTGGCGGTCCCTTGGACCTTCACGCTAGCATACCTATACCCTCCGTTTGCTTTTCTTCCTCGGGTCATTTCTCGAATCAAACAGAAGAGGGCATCAGTGATTCTCATAGCTCCGGCTTGGCCTCGCAGGATTTGGTATGCAGATCTGGTGGAGATGTCATCTCTGCCACCTTGGAGACTTCCGTTGAGGAAGGACCTTCTAATTCACGTGCCCTTTCTTCACCCAAATCTCTGAAGCTGACTGCTTGGAGATTGAACGCTTAATTTTATCCAAGCAGTGGTTTTCTGACTCGGTCATTAAAACCATGATTCAGGCTCGTAAGCCTGTAACTAGAAGAATTTACCATAAGATTTGGCGTCAATATCTCTGTTGGTGTGAATCTAAGGGCTACTCATGGAGTAGAGTTAGGATTCCTAGAATTTTGTCTTTTCTCCAAGAGGGTTTGGAGAAGGGATTATCGACAAGTTCCCTAAAAAGTAAAATCTCTGCCTTATCTATCTTGTTACACAAACGTCTGGCAGATGTCCCAGATGTACAATCATTTTGTCAGGCATTGGTTAGGATCAGGCCTGTATTCAAACCAGTTACTCCTCCCTGGAGTCTTAATTTAGTTCTCAAGGTTCTTTAAGGGGCTCCGTTTGAGCCCATGCATTCCTTAGATATTAAGTTATCTTGGAAAGTTTTATTTCTTGTTGCTATTTCTTCTGCTAGGAGAGTGTCTGAACTCTCGGGATTGCAGTATGAATCTCCTTCTTCCTAAGGTTGTTTCTGATTGGAAAAAATAATCAGGAGATTGTTGTTCCTTCGTTGTGTCCTAATCCTTCTTGTAAGAAGGAACGACTTCTACATAATTTGGACGTGGTCCATGCTCTAAAATTATACATGCAGGTGACTAAGGACTTTCGTCAGTCTTCTGCCTTGTTTGTGATTTTTTTCGGGTAAACGTAAGGGACAGAAAGCTACGGCTACTTCTTTTTCTTTTTGGCTGAAGAGTATCATACGGTTTGGTTATGAGACTGCTGGACAGCAGCCTCCCGAGAGAGTTACAGCTGATACCACGAGGGCTGTTGCTTCCTCATAGGCATTCAAAAATTAAGCTTCTGTGGAACAGATTTGCAAGGCTGCAACTTGGTCCTCTCTTCACACTTTTTCAAAGTTTTACAAATTTGACACTTTTGCCTCGGCTGAGGCTGCTTTTGGAGAAAGGTTCTTCAAGCAGTGGTGCCTTGTGTTTAGGTTCACTGTCTTGTCCCTCCAGTTTCATCTGTGTACTCTAGCTTGGGTATTGAATCCCATTAGTAATTAAGATGATCTGTTGACTCCTCGTGTCATAAAAAAAAATGTATGCTTACCTGATAAATGTATTTTTTTTTTTTCATGATGAGTCCATGGCCCGCCCTGTTCTTGTAAGACAGGTTGTGGGTTATTGTAGACTTCAGACACCTCTGCACCTTGGTTTTTCCTTTCTATCCTTAACTTCAGTCGAATGACTGGAGTTGAAGGGTAGGGTGGAGCTATTTAACAGCATTGCTGTGGTGCTCTTTGCCGCCTCCTGCTGACCAGGAGGTGAATATCCCATTAGTAATTAAGATGATCCGTGTACTCATCGTGTCAAAAAAGAAATAAATTTATCAGGTAAGCATAAATTTTCTTTTTTGTTAGTTAGGTTTTTTTATTTTAGGGGGTTGGTTGGGTGGTGGCTTTTACTGTTGGGGGGGTATTTGTATTTTTTTTTACAGGTTACTTTAGTATAGTGGGGGTGATGTGGGCAGATTAGGGGTTAATAATATTTAAATAGTGTTTGCGATGCAGGAGGGTGGTGGTTTAGGGGTTAATTACTTTATTATAGTAGTGACGATGTCGGCGAGCAGCAGAATAGGGGTTAATACATTTTATTAGTGGCGGCAATGTCGGGAGTGGCAGATTAGGGGTTAATAACTTTAATATAGTGTTTGCAATGCGGGAGGGCCTCCGTTTAGGGGTTAATAGGTAGTTTATGGATGTTAGTGTACTTTTTAACACTTTAGTTATGAGTTTTATGTAACAGTTTTGTTGCGGAAAACGCATAACTACTGCTCTCAGATGGCGTTACGGATCTTGTCGTTTTAGGATGTAACACAAGCTTTTGAAAAACTTGTAATGGCTGCGCTATGGAAGTCCCATGAAAAAACTTAATTTTTACGAGTGCGGGACTGACGTTGCGTTACAGGCTAAAAGGCTTGCGGTACAGCTATACCAACAAGACTTGTAATGGATGCGTTGCTGTTTTAATGCTGAAATGGCATTTTCAGCGTTAAAAGACGAACGCACAACTCGCATTCTACCTGTATGTAAATGATGAGCCTCAGTACAGACGGATTGCAGTAATAAAATCTGGTACATAAACATTTGGTACACACACACACATGCCCTCTTTTCCCTTCTCTCTCACCCTCTGCTTCATGTAATTGGCACACACACACATGTCCTCTCTTCCCTTTTCCCTCACCCTCTGCTTCATGTAAATGATACACACACACATGCCCTCTCTTCCCTTCTCTCTCACCCTCTGCTTCATGTAAATTATACATACACACATGCCCTCTCTTCCCTTCTCCCTCACCCTCTGCTTCATGTAAATGATACACACACACACATGCCCTCTCTTCCCTTCTCCCTCACCCTCTGCTTCATGTAAATGATACACACACATGCCCTCTCTTCTCTTCTCTCTCACCCTCTGCTTCATGTAAATGATACATACACATGCCCTCTCTTCCCTTCTCTCTCACCCTCTGCTTTGTGTAAATGATACACACACACACACATGCCCTCTCTTCCCTTCTCCCTCACCCTCTGCTTCATGTAAATGATACACACACACACATGCCCTCTCTTCCCTTCTCCCTCACCCTCTGCTTCATGTAAATGATACACACACATGCCCTCTCTTCTCTTCTCTCACCCTCTGCTTCATGTAAATGATACATACACATGCCCTCTCTTCCCTTCTCTCTCACCCTCTGCTTCATGTAAATGATACACACACTCGCCCTCTGTTCCCTTCTCTCTCACCCTCTGCTTCATGTAAATGACACACACATGCCGTCTCTTCCCTTCTCTCTCACCCTCTGCTTCATGTAAATGGTACACACATGCCCTCTCTTCCCTTCTCTCTTACCCTCTGCTTCATGTAAATGGTACACACACACACACATTCCCTCTCCTCTCTCATCCTCTGCTTCATGTGAATAGTACACATGTATGCCCTCTCTTCCCCTCTCTTCCCTTCTCTCTCACCCTCTGCTTCATGTAAATGGTACACACACACACACACACATGCCCTCTCTTCCTTCTCTCTTACCATGTGCGTTATTTAAATGGCAGACAAACACCCTCTGTTCCCTTCTCTATCTCACGCTCTGCTTTATGTAAATAGTACACACACAGGCCCTCTCACCCTTCTCTCTCTCACCCTCTGCTCCATGTAAATGGTACACACACATGCCCTCTCTTCCCTTCTCTCTCACCCTCTGCTTCATGTAAATGATATACACACACGCCCTCTGTTCCCTTCTCTCTCACCCTCTGCTTCATGTAAATAGTACACACACATGCCCTCTCTTCCCTTCTCTCTCACCCTCTGCTTCATGTAAATGACACACACACACACACACACACACACATTCCCTCTCCTCTCTCATCCTCTGCTTCATGTGAATAGTACACATGTATGCCCTCTCTTCCCCTCTCTATTCCCCTCTGCTTCATGTAAATGATACACACGCATGCCCTCTCGTCCCTTCTCTCTCACCCTCTGCTTCATGTAAATGATACACACACATGCCCTCTCTTCCCTTCTCTCTCACCCTCTGCTTCATGTAAATGAT
The DNA here is from genome assembly GCF_027579735.1 of Bombina bombina. Classification (NCBI taxonomy): domain Eukaryota; kingdom Metazoa; phylum Chordata; class Amphibia; order Anura; family Bombinatoridae; genus Bombina; species Bombina bombina. The sequence goes on along the minus strand of NC_069502.1, from coordinate 844,624,107 downwards.
ACACACACATGCCCTCTCTTCCCTTCTCTCTCACCCTCTGCTTCATGTAAATGATACACACACACATGCCCTCTCTTCCCTTGTCTCTCACCCTCTGCTTCATGTAAATAATACACACACATGCCCTCTCTTCCCTTCTCTCTCACCCTCTGCTTCATGTAAATGATACACACGCATGCCCTCTCTTCCCTTCTCTCTCACCCTCTGCTTTATGTAAATGGTACGTACACACACGCCCTCTCTTCCCTTCTCTCCTATCCTCTGCTTCATGTGAATAGTACACATGTATGCCCTCTCTTCCTTCTCTTTCACCCTCTGCTTCATGTAAATAGTACACACACATGCCCTCTCTTCCCCTGTCTCTTCCCCTCTGCTTCATGTAAATGATACACACACATGCCCTCTCTTCCCTTCTCTCTCACCCTCTGCTTCATGTAAGTGATACACACGCATGCCCTCTCTTCCCTTCTCTCTCACCCTCTGCTTCATGTAAATGGTACGTACACACACACCCTCTCTTCCCTTCCCTTCTCTCCTATCCTTTGCTTCATGTGAATAGTACACATGTATGCCCTCTCTTCCTTCTCTCTCACCCTCTGCTTCATGTAAATAGTACACACACATGCCCTCTCTTCCCCTCTGCTTCATGTAAATGATACATACACATGCCCTCTCCTCCCTTCTCTCTCACCCTCTGCTTCATGTAAATGATACACATGCATGCCCTCTCTTCCCCTCTGCTTCATGTAAATGGTAAACACAGACATGCCCTCTCTTCCTTCTCTCTCACCCTCTGCTTCATTTAAATAGTACACACATGCCCTCCTTTCCCCTCTCTCTTCCCCTCTGCGTCATGTAAATGATACACACACATGCCCTCTCTTCCCTTCTCTCTCACCTTCTGCTTTATGTAAATGGTACATACACATGCCCCTCTCTTCCTTCTCTCTCACCCTCTGCTTCATGTAAATGATACACACACATGCCCTCTCTTCCCTTCTCTCTCACCCTCTGCTTCATGTAAATGATACACACACACATGCCCTCTCTTCCCTTCTCTCTCACCCTCTGCTTCATGTAAATGACACACACACATGCCCTCTCTTCCCTTCTCTCTCACCCTCTGCTTCATGTAAATGATACACACACACGCCCTCTCTTCTCTCTCATCCTCTGCTTCATGTAAATGATACACACACATGCCCTCTCTTCCTTCTCTCTCACCTTCTGCTTTATGTAAATGGTACACACACATGTCCTCTCTTCCCTTCTCTCTTACCCTCTGCTTCATGTAAATGGCACACACACACATGCCCTCTCTTCCCTTCTCTCTCACCCTCTGTTTCATGTAAATGATACACACACACATGCCCTCTCTTCCTTCTCTCTCACCTTCTGCTTTATGTAAATGATACACACACATGCCCTTTATATTTCTTCTCCTCACCCTCTAGTTCATCAAATGGTATTCTGAAAACTGTTTTTATTGTGAATTCAGTCGTTTTGGCCATTACTAAATATTTGATAATATAGGAATGAAATGGCAACTGGTACTTTGCAATATAATTGTCCTTTTAAATCAATTACTGTTGTGTAACATTATGTAATCTACAGATTATTATATGTACATTTAAGTTCTTAATTATTGAACATAAAATCTGCATTTTCAAATCTAAATAAATACATGTTATCAATTAATCTCAATATGCCCCAAAAATTAAAGGGACAGTCTATTTGATTTTGGTTATTGTTTAAAAAGATAGATAATGCTTTTACTACCCACTCCTCAGCTTTGCATAACCAAGATTGTTATATTAATATACAAGCTGCCTCTTATCTCAGTGTTGTTGTTTTTTTAGCTTTTCACATCCAGACAGTTCTAGTTCATGTGTGCCATATTGATAGCATTGTGCTCACTTCCGTGGAGAATGATGATGGTTATGCAGGAACCAGCACTAATTGGCTAAAGTGCAAGTTTGCAAAAATCACTGAGGTAAGGGGCAGTCTGCAGAGGGTTAGATAAAGATAATCACAGAGTTAAAAAGTGTATTACTACAACAGTGTTGGCTATGCAAAACTGGGGAATCGGTAGTAAGGGGATTATCTATCTTTTTAAACAATAAAAAATTTCAAGTAGAAAGTCCCTTTAAGTGTATGGCATTTAAGTACCCATTGCTATGTTTACCATGAATTGGTTTTAGGGTGAAATAAAATCCTAAACCATGACATTTTGTCTGCATTAAATGTTCTTACAGATGATTTTAATACTGACGTTGATATTAAAACAGAAGATCTTAGTGTAACGTGTCAGCTGGAAGCTCCAATGCAGAAAATGTGTTATAGTGACAATAAAGGTAAGTGCACGTGTGACGTGTCTTCTGTTTATGGGATATTGCCTGGTTTTTATAACTTATTGTCTATAACTACTGTACATTATATCACCAGTCGGGGTTTCACCTCAATCACACACTGAGTGTCACAGTACAATATAGCCTGATGCTCACTGACTGTTGACTTATTTCTAGGGCTTGGTTATATCAGCCCTGATAATATAATGACACCCAAGCAGGAAGACCTTATAAAGCTGCTGTAATATCTGCCAGAGTATAATCATTGTGATCTGATCAGTTGCGGATACACCTGTATCACTTTGTAGGAGCAAAAAAAAATGTATATCACAGCGTTTTGTTCTCTTTATAGCCTCTTATTTGTATCTTATGTCTGTATATAGTAAGTTAAAGTGGCATTGTATTTAAACCTATCATACATGTGAAAGACCAACAGAGAAGCATGTTCGTATTTTTATGTGATTATTTTTTTTAAAGGAGCATTAAATATAGAACTAATCAAACAGATGCAGAGAGCACAATACACATATGCAATAAGGCAATATTAGTTATGATTACCGTGGTGAGATTTGGCAGCAGCAGTAACCATGGATATTGTACCCAATTGAATTGTGTATGCTAATGAACTGTACATGTGGATACACACATGAAGATGCAGAGATGTGGCCCGTGGATGAACATTTATTTTTAGGTACATTTATTTTTAGATACATTTATTAAAAAAGAACAGGAACCTATTGTATTTGTTTCTAAAAAGTAATTAGGTTTTGACTGTGTGTGCTTGTGCAGTGTCTGTGCATGTTTCCACGTGCATATCTGTATGTGTTTATGTGTATGTAGACCTGTAGAATCTTAACAAGATGCAGAATAATAATGCTTTATTGTCACCATGTCAAGTGTTGGGGCTTTTGGGATACTAGTTCTGTATAGGGGCTGTTAAAATACTAGTGCTGTATTGTCCCCATGTCAGGTATATGGTTTGTTTGAATACTAGTGCTTTATTGTCGCTATGCCAGTTGTTGTGGCTACTGGAATACTAGTGCTGTATTGTCACCATGTCAAGTGTAGGGGCGGTTGGAATACTAGTGCTCTATGGTCCACCTCAGGTCTAGGGGCTTTTGAAATACAAGTGTTATATTGTCCTCATGTCAGGTATACGGGCTGTTGCAATACTAGTGCTGTATTGTCCCCATGTCAGGTATATGGGTTGTTTGAATACTAGTACTATTTTGTCCCAATGTCAGATATAGGGGCTGTTGGAATATTAGTGCTTTATTATCTCTATGTCATGTAAAGGGGGTGTTGGAATACTGGTGCTTTATTGTCCCTATTCCAGGTATATGGGCTGTTGGAATGCTAGTGCTGTTTTGTCCCCATGTCAAGTATAGGGGCTGTTGGAATACTAGTTCTGCATTATCCCCATGTCATGTATAGGGGCTGTTGGAATACTAGTGCTGCATTGTCTCTGTCATGGACCAGTGGCCTATACCTGCCTAGAGGGATGATCCAGTGGTCTAACTTTAGGCAGGCTGTGCCGCCGGTCCTTCCCTTTCCCCTCCCCCCTGCCATCAGGGGTCATAACGGTTATGGATACTAGGCTGCAAGGAGGATCCCTTCACCAGTTGGATTATTATATTTTCCAACAGTTCCCCTTGTTTGTTGCAGTAATTAAACTTTTCCCTGATCATTACCCTGCTTTACCCTCTTTCTGCTTGGCCTGTCCTAGACGGAATCTTATGGAACTATTCACCGGCTGGGATCGGCAGAGATTCCTGCTGGCCTTTAACCTAAGTCGCTCCGAAAGCCCCTTGCTCCAGAGCTCCGCTCTTTTGAGGACTTAAAGGGACATTATACACTCATTTTTTCTTTGCATAAATGTTTTGTAGACCATCTTTTTATATAGCCCATAAAGTTTTTTTTTTTTTTTGTTTTTTTTTAAATGTATACTTTTGCTTATTTTTAAATATCATTTGATTTTCAGGCTCCTAACCAAGCCCCAAAGTTTTAGAAGACTACCGTCAGATACCTACTCCAGCTTGCTTCTGTTTGTGTACAGGGTCTTTTCATATGCAAAATAAGGGGGGGGGGGGGAGTGTCTTATTTCCCACTTGCAGTGGGCTTTCCAGCTACCTTTTCAACAGAGCTAAACTGACAACTTCTAAGTAAGTTTTTAAACAGTTTTATAATACATAGTAACATAGTAGATAAGGTTGAAAAAAGACTGAAGTCCATCGAGTTCAACCTATACAAATCTAAAATACTTACAAAAAGCTCCAGTTAAGCTTAAATAACCCCATTAAAATGTGACCCATTTAATGCTAGCAATCATATCCATGAATTTTGTTTATATACAGAAATTTATCCAGACTATTTTTAAATGTATCTATGGTATTGGCATTCACTACCTCCTTTGGTAATGAGTTCCACAATTTTATTGCTCTTACAGTGAAAAAACGTTTCCGTTGCAGGAGATTAAATCTCCTTTCCTCCAACCTTAAATTATGACCTCTTGTCAGAACCAATTTTCTTGGAATAAAAAGAGCTTCTGCCATCTCTGTATATGGGCCTTGAATATATTTATATAAAGTAATCATGTCACCTCTCAAGCGCCTTTTTTCTAAAGAGAACAGGCCCAGTTTGGCTAGCCTCTCCTCATAGGTTAATTTCTCCAATCCCCTTATTAGCTTTGTGGCCCTTCTCTGAACTTTTTCTAGTTCTGCAATATCTTTTTTAGCAATCGGTCCCCAGAACTGCACTCCAAACTCAAGGTGAGGTCTTACCAGGGCTTTATATAATGACAGAATTATGCTTTCCTCCCTTGAATCAATGCCTCTTTTAATACATGCTAGTATCTTATTAGCCTTTGAAGCCGCTGCCTCTGCATTGTGCACTCATCTTTAGCTTGTTATCTATTACTACTCCCAAATCCCTTTCCTCCTGTGTTTGGCTAAGTCTTGTCCCATTTAAAAAATACATAGCCTGCTTATTTTTACTTCCAAAATGTAGAACCTTACATTTTTCCATATTAAATCTCATTTTCCATTCACTTGCCCATAGTTCTAATTTTAGCAAATCCCTTTGCAAAGAGAGTTCATCCTGCTTTGACCTAATGACCTTACTTAACTTAGTATCATCTGCAAAAATAGAGATGTCGCTATTTAATCCTTGCTCCAAGTCATTTATAAAAATATTAAAAAGAACAGGGCCCAGTACTGATCCCTGGGGGACGCCACTGATTACCTTTGTCCAATCTGAGTATGATCCATTTACTGCTACTCGTTGCTCCCTATCTTTTATCCAGTTATTTATCCATGAGCTAACATTTTCAGCTATTCCCAGTCCCTTAATTTTGTGCATTAATCTCTCATGTGGCACTGTATCAAATGCCTTTGCAAAATCTAAGTATATCACATCAACTGATTCCCCTTTATCTATATTTTTACTTCCTCGTAGAATCTAATTAGATTAGTTTGACATGATCTATTTCTCCTAAAGCCATGCTGATTAGAACTCATAATCTTGTTTACACGAATATGCTCATCAATATAATCCCTTATAATCCCTTCAAATATCTTCCCCACTATTGATGTCAGACTAACTGGTCTATAGCTTCCTGGATCATCCATCCCTGCTTCCCTTTTTGAAGAGTGGCACCACATCAGCTTTACGCCAATCCTGGGGTACCATGCCTGAGGATAATGAGTCTTGAAAAATTAAGAGTAAAGGTTTGTCTATAACAGTGCTAAGTTCACTTAACACCCTTGGGTGTATTCCATCTGGGCCTGGAGTTTTATTTACCTTAATATTTTTTAGTTTTTTTCCTGATATCCTCTAAACAAAACCCAGTTAGTGGTATGGACTGGCATGTTCTATTCTGTTCCAAAGTATCATTCAATGGTTCCTCTCTTGTGTATACTGAAGAAAAAAACTGGTTTAGTACCTCAGCCTTCTCCCTGTCATTATTTATCATGCTACCCTCCACACATTTTAATGTACCTATATTATCCTTCTTAGATTTTTTGCTATTTATGTACTTAAAGAACCTTTTAGGGTTAGACTTAGAATCCTTGGCAATTAATTTTTCATTTTCAATTTTGGCTAATTTGATTGCTTTTTTGCATGCTTTGTTACATTCCTTATAAATATTGTATGCTGAGTCTGTACTATTTTCTTTTAATAATTTAAATGCCCTACGTTTTTTCCTAATTTCTTTTAACACATTTTTATTTAGCCATAACGGCTTAGTTTTTTTATTTTTATTTTTATAACCATATGGTATGTATTGATATGTATATTTATTTAACAAATTTTTAAATATTATCCATTTATCCTCTGTATTTTTATTAGAAAATACATTGTCCCAATTTATATTATTTAATGATTTCCTTAAATCGTTGAATTTTGCTTTCTTGAAATTAAAAGTCTTAGTTAAGCCTTTAAAACACTGCATATGAAAAGAGATTTCAAATGTGACCATGTTATGATCACTGTTACCCAAATGTTCTTTAACTTCTATGTTTGATATTATATCTGTATTGTTTGATAGCACTAAATCCAATATAGCTTTACTCCTAGTTGGCTCCTCTATTAATTGTGACAAGAAGTTATCCCTGAGAACATTTAAAAATCTATCCCCCTTAGCTGAATTACTAGTTTCATTGGCCCAGTTTATATCAGGGTAGTTAAAATCTCCCATAATTACAGCACTGTTATTAGCAGCCTTACCTATTTGGATAATGTATTTTTATATCAGTTTCTGTGCATCTTATTCTTTATAGTAGTGTCTATTACATGCAGTTATATGAAGATTGGTAAATACTGTCCCTTTAACATACAGTGGATTGGCATGGGTTGGGGTGAGTACTAAGAGGGAGCTCACTAAGGAGCCTGGGGTTTTTGACACCCCCACCTTGGACTGTTCCTGAGTTCCTTTCCCAGGCTACCGCTCCGGTCCCCAATAACAAGTCATGTCGCTTTTTGGACTGTGACATCTGGGGACCAGGAGCTCTCCAATGACACCCTGGAATAGCCATGCTCCCTCGGGATCAGCCAAAAACAACAACCTATGCATTGCGGGTATCTCTATGTTCTTATTTCCTCTATGAAGGCGCCAGACTGTCTGGAGGGGGGTAATGGGATTAGCTCTTGGCAGTTGTGTATAAATACTGTGAGCTTTGTCTGAATAAGCTGGTTCTTGTTTCACCTTATTACTGGTCTTGTCTGGTTATTAGGGTGGGCTACTGGCTATTATCACATCCAGCACTACAGCTACAGGTTCCAGGGTCGAAGAAGGGTTATCCGGAGTCCGTCACAGTCTCCTTGTCAGGTTTATGGGTTGTTGGAATACTAGTGCTGTATTGTACCCATGTCAGGTATAGGGGCTGTTGGAATAAAAGTGCTGTATTGTCCCCATGTCAGGTATAAAGGCTGTTGCAATACTAGTGCTGTATTGTACCCATGCCAGGTATGTTTATGTGATGTGAGCAATGCACATGTAATGTTTTTGATTTATATTTAAAAAAAAAAAAAAAAACTTGTGTAATACACAATGGAATTCTGGTTGGCTACAGTGGGGGTCTATTTGCAGCTAGTAAAGTCACTAAATCCCAGCTATCTTGCTTTACTATATGGCACGTGCTGTGCTTACTGATATGCTTACACTACATGGAATTTCTTCCAGATGTAACTGCTAGTGATCTAGGCTCAGGTTTATTTATATTAAATTACACCATTTTTTACATTTTATTGTAATGTTAAATTTTTAAAAGAAACCACTGACACTGTAAATAGTGATTCTTTAGATTATTTTTTTTATTGCAGGTGAAAATGGTGCTAAGATTTCATATAACATGGAACAAACAGAAGATCAGTGGCTAATAAATATGCCAGAAGCTGCAGAGCAGGAAATATGTGACAATATAGGTACATGTGTGTGACGTGTCTGAGAGACAAGGCACAGGTGAGTGTACGTGTGTGACATGACTATGGGGAAAAAGGGCACAGGTGAGTGTACTTTTGTGAAATGTAAGGGACACAGGGCACAGGTGAATGTATGTGGTTACATGTAAGGGACACAGGGCACAGGCTATTGTACGTGTGTGACATGTCAGGGACACAGGTTAGAGTGTATGTGTGGGGCTTGTCTGAGGGACGTAGGGCACACGTGAGTGTACGTATGTGACATGTCTCTATGAAACAGGGCACAGGTAAGTGTATGTGTGTGTCTCACTTTTAGAGCCACTACTCCCGCCCAAAAAAACACATAGATGAAAACTCACCTGTTATTTGTGGTGATTGTGATATAACTTATATAGGGCTTGTCACGAAAACCTCAGGATTTAGCTAAGAAGGGGTTAATTCTGTGTAGCTTGAACTCAAAACAGTTATTTGTTTTTCAAGAAGAATTGTGACTTGTGTTTTCTTTGAAGTGCCAGGAGCCTCCTAAATAGCCCCACCAAGTGTTATTGTGTATGCATTGAGTCATAAAGCCACTCAAGCTTTTAGTTTCAGAAAATACACAGGAAAGGGTTTATGGCTTAGGTTGTCAATAGAATGCATGATGCAAAACATGGCCTCCATCACAAAAACTGACCAGGTCACTGAAAGGACATTGGTATATTATGTACATATGTGTGTTAAAACTGTTATAACCTTAAATGAAGGTAATTATGACAACCTATGGCATATTTGATATCAAACCGATTCTCCTAATGAAACCAAGAGGTTCCCGATATGTAAATATAGAAATAGTTACCTAGCAGAAATTATAATGGATTGTATGATTTCAGGCAAGAACTTAGTCTATTGAAGGGCATAAAGACAGGGGGGTTTCTTAGCCCGCCCGGGAGGGTGTGGTCAGGCAACCTGATCTCCGGAAAATGGTATAAGAATCTTATGTTTTTAACAATAAGGTGTTCATTCTTACAAGGGGAGCTGCTTTACAGAAGTAAGGAGCCATCATTTTCATGCCAGCCCCTGGCACAGATCTTGAAAACTAGGAAAGTATTCAATTCTGTTTTTCTCCTTTTTATTTTAAAACACTGCGTGTGTAATTTTATTTGTAACAACTTTTTATTAATAATGCATTGTGCATAATATTTTTGGCATAATAAATAATTCCTTTATTAAGTTTGGCCTTTGTCTAATAATTGAACCACGTTACTGAAAGAGACTGGAATATTAGAACTGTATAATTTAGGTTATTTTCTGCTAAATTGTATTTAGAGAGTTAATGTGTAAAGTCTGGGTTTTTTTCTTAGGATTTTCCCTTTAATAAATTTTAAGTGGTGTCAGTATTTGAGCTATAGGATTGTTGGTTTAGTGTGGGTGGCATTAAAAGGGAGTTTTGGGCATTTCTCTTACGTCTAGTACAGACTAGGGAGTGTGGTTAACCCTTGCACCCACTAAACTGAATCACAAGCTTGCCTGGTGTGGCTAGATTGTGGCCTATTGGTGACAGAAAAAGGGGGCTGATAACCCTTTCTGTGCCAAATAAGTGACTGGCGCAGGGTTGGATAACCTTGGTTCGTCACAAATTGGTGGGCAGCGGTGTAGATAATTTTTTTTATTATTAGATTTTAGTGCGTGTGGATTTGCTAGTGTGAAAATCCCGGTACTGAAAGAAATTGTTTCTTACAATTTCCGAAGGCTAAAACTCAGTGCATTATATAGTCACACATTGTAAACAGTCCCCTTCCCTATTCTCTGTTTTTCTTTTTCATTTTATTTTTGCTATGCAATCATACGAGCAGCAATCTTAAGAGACACTGGTACTCTTATGCCAGGAGCGTGATATTCCAACACGTTCAAAGAACAAAGATTTACTAATACAAGCTCTTGTTGAATATGATAACAGCCAAATCACACCAGTTGAAGTCTCAGGAGAGATGTCTGCAGCTGGGGGCAGCGATTCATCAGGATCTGGGGATCCATTGGACTGTTATTTGCAAACTGTTCTTAAACATATGGGCTCAGTGGATGCAAGTTTGCGCATGGAACTGATTACAAAATTTTATGAGAAACAGGCTGCTGTGGAAGCTGCTGAGAGACAGGCAGCCGCGGAAGCAGCTGAGAGACAGCCGGCTAGGGAAGCTGAGAGAGAGCCTCTGGCAGCTGAGAGAGAGGCTCTGGCAGCTGAAAGACAGGCTGCTGACGACAGGCTGAGAGTATCAGCTACAGCTTGCACGGTTGGAGAGAGGGATGGTTTCACCTGTTTTTGGTGAACCTAGAGACCCACCTGCTCCCAGAGTGCGTGCAGAGAATTTTCCCACTCTGGAGAAAGATGGAGATGTGGATGTATTCCTGCGTAGCTTTGAAAAAGTTTGCAGACAGTTCCAGCTTCCAAGGGAGCAGGGGCCAAGTACCTTACCCCTGGCCTGAAAGGTCCTGCACTGGAGGCTTTTGCTGAACTACCCCCAGAGTTTGATCAGGACTATGATTCCATTAAAGCTGCACTACAGAGGAGGTATAATCTTACTCCTGAGGTGTACAGAAAGAAATTCCTTTCTCTGCAGAAAGGTTTGTCAGAGAGCTATACTGCAGCTGTTGGAAACTTGACAGCCTTTAAACAGTGGGTCAGAGGATTAAAAGTTGCCACTATGGAGGAGCTGGAAGATTTGATTGTGAAGGAGCAATTTTTGGAACTGTGCCCAGCAGAAGTTCAAGAATGGGTTTTGGACCGTAAACCCATAACATCATTGGAAGCTGGTGAGCTGGCTGATTTTTACACAGCCAACAGGTCACCAGGGAATGGGAGGAAAACCTTTTCTAAGGGGGGGATCTACCTGGAAAGGAGCTGCGGCACGACCCCCCTTCACAAAACCTGCTGTGCCTTTATCTAGTGTGTCTGCTCCCTCTGGGAAAGGAGGGGCGAGTGCTGCATCTGGGCAGGGGGATACCCGCAGATGTTTTGCTTGCAACAAAGTGGGCCACATCAGCTCCACTTGCCCAGAGAGGATTAACTTGGAGCAATCAGCTGGAGGGGGTAATCCCTCAGAAGTACCAGCATCTGTTTTGTTTGTTACCTGTAGAGAGGAAAACAACCATGAGAACTTGCAACCTATGACTGTTGGAGACAAGGTAACCTTGGGGCTGAGGGGCACGGGTGCAGAAGTGACTATGGTGCTTCCAAAGCTAGTGAACTCTGAGAACATTATCCCTGGAAAGACTCTAGCCGTTAAAGGGATTGGGGGAATGAAACTTGCAGTGCCTATGGCACGTGTATATCTTGATTGGGGAGTGGGGAGAGGTTTAAGAAATGTGAGGGTATCTGAAAATATTCCTAATGATGTTTTACTGGGTACTGATTTGGGTAGATTGTTATCTCTTTATGTGCCTGACAATGCTACATGTGACATTAGTTGCAGACCCTTATGTGGAAAGGGCTGTGTGTAAAAATGCTCAGAGACATTATGACCAGGAGGGAGGACATCGTGCATGTGTGCGAAGTGCTGTGCCTGAACTGGGGGTGTCTGTGCTGAGAGGTGAACCTGTAAGAGGAGAAACTGACTGGGGAGAACGACAGACAGACGGTGTGTGTCTTCCTGTACTTAAACTAGCAGTATCGGCAGAATTACAGTTAGCTGTACAGGGTGAGACTGATGGGTGAGAAAGGCAGATAGACTGTGTGGGTCTGTCTGTGCCTGAACCAAGTTTAGCTGTACAGGGAGAAACTGTGAGAGGAGGCAGATGAGGGGTGCTTGTCTGTCTGTAATTGAATCAGTGGATTCTATAGAAGGAGGTGAGATTGATGGGGGAGAGAATGACTGGGTGACTGGGCCGCTGGATGATGTGTGCCAGGGCCAATTCCGTTCCCTGTGAGAAGACACAATAGTTGGGATAAATGGCAGAAGGAAGATGTGTGCTTGTCTGCACCAGTGTCAGAAGGATCCCAGATTCTGTGTGAGGACGCAAAGTGGCAGACTGACTGTGAGAGAGAGAGCAGGGGGGCAAGCTAGCCCACTCTATGACAGAAGCAGCAGAGCCACAGTTTCAAAGTGTGTGGGGGAGAAGGGTACAGGATACTCTTTGAGGGACCCCCAGAGTGAGTGTGAAAGATTGTGGGTGACAGAGACCCCATTAACCTCGGCTGTGACCTATAAACATACTGCACAGACTAGGGGACAGAGACTGACACAGACTGCAGGCACAGGGGGGGGGGAGTACAGAGAAGTGTATTTACACAGCCCCACAGTGCCAGTCAGCAAATACAGTGATAGGCGTGCAGCCTCAAAGTCCCCAGCAGGCTCAGCAGCTGGGACCCACAGTGAAGAGGAGGGGGGGGGGAGTTAGTCAACCCCCTACCAACCATAACAGAGTGCAGGAGTACAGGAATTCTACTCCAGTGGGAGGGCAAGAGCCCATGGTAGTTAAGCAGCAACTGACAGCACACAATATGTTCAGAGAGCACACCATAGGTAGCAAGACCCTAGGTTTCACAGGCACCTCTGTACAAGGTGATGATGTGTTATTCAGGGATAAGATGCAAGCCTTATTGGGGGAGGTACCTGCAAAACCCAGAGATGCCATATTCCCACAAAAACAGTTGCAGGATTTTACTGCCAGAGAGGGAGTATATGAGATGGGGCAAAATGTTCTGGTACTAACACCCATGAGGCAGAACCAGCTACAGGCTGCATGGGAGTGGCCCTGCAATATATTAAATCAGTTGGGTAGAGCAACTAGTGTGTCACTTTTAAAAGGAGGGCATCCTGCTGGCAAAACTGCTATGTGCAATTTGTCTGGCAATGGCGTTATCACCGCAAGGGGAAGCTCCCTTTGATACGCATCGGGAGTGGCTCGTAGCCACCCCCTTTTGCGTCTCTTATTGGGGGAGGTGTCACGAAAACCTCAGGATTTAGCTAAGAAGGGGTTAATTCTGTGTAGCTTGAACTCAAAACAGTTATTTGTTTTTCAAGAAGAATTGTGACTTGTGTTTTCTTTGAAGTGCCAGGAGCCTCCTAAATAGCCCCACCAAGTGTTATTGTGTATGCATTGAGTCATAAAGCCACTAATTCCTTAATTAAGTTTGGCCTTAGTCTAATAATTGAACCACGTTACTGAAAGAGACTGGAATATTAGAACTGTATAATTTAGGTTATTTTCTGCTAAATTGTATTTAGAGAGTTAATGTGTAAAGTCTGGGTTTTTTCTTAAGATTTTCCCTTTAATAAATTTTAAGTGGTGGCAGTATTGGAGCTATAGGATTGTTGGTTTAGTGTGGGTGGCATTAAAAGGGAGTTTTGGGCATTTCTCTTACGTCTAGTACAGACTAGGGAGTGTGGTTAACCCTTGCACCCACTAAACTGAATCACAAGCTTACCTGGTGTGGCTAGATTGTGGCCTATTGGTGACAGAAAAAGGGGGCTGATAACCCTTTCTGTGCCAAATAAGTGACTGGCGCAGGGTTGGATAACCTTGGTTCGTCACAGGGCTGAATTCTAAATACAATGAGCGCAAAAGACTGAAAAATGCTGCATCACAAGCGTATGAAATGGCTTAGTGGTGAAAAGGTTAAACTTGCTAATTTCCATTATTTCTATTGCTTTTCCTCTTTTATTGAAGAAATAGAAAATACTTTGTCTTGAACTATATAAACCCCTTTATATATATATATATATATATATATATGTGCAGGTTAGTGAGAGTTAAGAATACTAAGCGGCTAGGTCTAAACAGGAACATACAGGGAAGCTGCGTCGGCGCCTCTCCCGGCACAAACCCAAACTCGCAGACCAGGCTGCTCGTTTCCAGGTATACTTATAAACAAAGAAGAATATCCCCTATAGTATGCTCCCAGACCAAATAAAAAGTCCACTGTTTAAGGCACAACACAGGCACATAAGTTGAAGTAAGGTGATTCAATCATACCTTTATTGTGGCATGTCGGACAAACACTCGGCATACAATAGCGGTGTGACTACCAGGAGACACAGGTGTGTGGAGTGTGACGTCATTGTGGCAAACCTAGCCACTTCTGGACTATAACGTAAGAAAGGTTGTCTATAGGCTGTATATTGTGCTATGTAGATGTGACAGACCCTTCTGTCAGCACTGAAAGAGTTAACTGTGTTCAGCTTTAGCCTCAGCTATTATGCACTGTCATTAATGTTATTGATACACAGTCCATTGTTTAATCAACCTCAGAGAGCAGACCCTAGATGATAAGGAAAGCCAAGTGTGTGTCTGTGTTTAAATTGTTATCAGCTTGAGCAAGGTATTCTATTGTATCATGTAAAAGGGCGTGTTCCCTCCATCTAATGTACAACATTCTTTCAACCCCCCTTCTGGGGGGGGTCAGACCTGCATAAATACTGGGCATATGAGCCTTAATAAAATTCATTCTGTTTAAAACCTGAAAACTGGCTGGGTTGTGAACTGCTGATTCCCTATGCAGGACATTGTTCCCTGGTGTTAACCCTTGGTATCCGGTTGGTACCGTTACAATTGGTGGCAAGCGACGGAATGAACCTTATCGCCCAGAAGAGCAACTACACAAGCCAGTAACCTCAGGAAGAGGGGGATTACTACAATACTGACTAAGATGGAAGGAGTACCAGGGACCGAAGTGAATGGAGATGGATTATTCTAAGCTAAAGAGACAAACGTAAAAGGAACTGCTAGAAGCCAGGGGAAAGATAGGCAGCAGCAAACCCAAGGCTATATTAATTGCTGAGCTGATGGAGGGAGACAGAGCTCGCAGCGCTACGCCCCCAGCAGCCATGGAGGAGACCCTATACCAGAGGGAAATGAGGACCAGGCTGGAATTTTTACCCCAACCTGTACCACGGGATATGCTATCCGTGGTAATGGCAGATGTGCAGGAGTACGTGATGGCACACAGTCCGCGGAATGCATCCTCCCGAGCAGAATCCATTTTGGACGCACTCAGCAACCCAGTAAGACCCAAAATCCCAAATCATGCATTTAAAATGTTTTGTGAGGAGAAGGATGAGATTGATGGGTATTTACAGGATTTTGAGAGACTGTGCGAGTTACATGATTTGGAGCAGTCCGTATGGGTGCCGGTGCTAGCAGGCAAGCTAGCCGGTAGGGCAGCGGAAGCGTATCGCGCTGTACCCAGGGAGGACAGCAAGGATTACGCTAAAGTGAAGAGAGCGATCTTGGAAAGATATGCCATTACCTCAGAGGCATACCGGCGCAAGTTTAGAGGCCTGCGCAAGCCAGAAAGAGATTCCCATGCAGAGTGGGCCCACAAGCTGGATCAAGCATCTCAGGGGTGGATACAGGCCAGCCAAGCTACCACCATGGAAGAATTGCGACAACTGATGCTGTTGGAGCAATTCTTTAACGGCTTGTCCCCAGAAGCCCAAGAATGGGTGAGAGATCGAAAACCCCTCACCTTAACCGAAGCAGCCAGATTAGCAGACCAGCATTTTGATGCCAGGAGGCACCATGGACTACAGCCTAACAACGGACGGGCTAATATACAATGCCACACCTGCAAGCAGTGGGGACATATGGCACGTGAGTGCACCCAAAATCGGAGCAGACAAGCTTGGAACCAGGTCAGACAGAACCTGGCCCCAAGGGCGGCTGCTCACCATTACCAAACGGAGCCAGCCGCTCATGAGGTGTTGAGCACCCAAGCCGAGGAACCCCTGGGAATTCTGCATGAGGTGATGTCGGTCCGGGGACTTCGGGATTCGGGAGCTACTTTAACCCTGATAGCTCCCCATTTGGTGCCGGATACAGCACCCACTGGCGGATCCGTGGCAGTACGAGGGGCAGGGGGAGCAGTATACCGATTGCCCACTGCTAGAGTGGAGTACAGACCCCCAGTCACCCCAGCAGCTGCCAGTTACCAACCCCCGGCGCACCGCTATACCACACGGCCTCCGGCCACGAACTACCCTCAGAGAGCCCGGTTCAATTCGCGGGGCTACTCACAACCTATTCGGTGCTTTGGATGTAAGCAACTAGGGCACAAAAGACCAGAGTGTCCCCTAAACGCAGCGAATCAAGCACAGTCCTGGAGAAGACCCGCTGGCGGAATCCCACATAATCCTCAGCCTGTGGTCCGCTACGTAGAGGCGCCAGAATGCTGGGGCAGCCTACATGAAGCAGACCCCGTGCAAGCTGCCCACCGGAATAACCGGCAACGGGTTAAAGTGAATGGGAAGGAGGTCAGTTGTCTACGGGATACTGGTGCTACCATGACCTTGCTTCAAGAGAACTTGGTGCCCGAGAAACAGCACACTGGAGACACTGTGGCTGTGAGGGTAGCAGGGGGCACTGTGTTCCGCCTACCTGTTGCCAGGGTACATTTGGATTGGGGAGTGGGCGCTAGACTTGTGAATGTGGGGGTCAAGAAGGACTTACCTGCTGATGTGCTCCTTGGAAATGACTTGGCCCCCCTTGTTTCTGCCTATGCTCCCATGGATCCCGCTGATGTTAACCCTGTGACTACCCAAGCCCAGTCCCTCCGGGAAGAGACGCTTCCATGTTTGGGGTGGGGGCAGTACTGAGCCAAGTTGGAGCAGATGGCGGAGAACACCCCGTAGCTTACTTGAGCCGAAAGTTGTTGCCCCGGACATCCCCAAGCCGATCCGTTGGGATCAGACTGTGTATGCCGGCTTGGTTCTGGGGGAGCATTGTGGCAAACCTAGCCACTTCTGGACTATAACGTAAGAAAGGTTGTCTATAGGCTGTATATTGTGCTATGTAGATGTGACAGACCCTTCTGTCAGCACTGAAAGAGTTAACTGTGTTCAGCTTTAGCCTCAGCTATTATGCACTGTCATTAATGTTATTGATACACAGTCCATTGTTTAATCAACCTCAGAGAGCAGACCCTAGATGATAAGGAAAGCCAAGTGTGTGTCTGTGTTTAAATTGTTATCAGCTTGAGCAAGGTATTCTATTGTATCATGTAAAAGGGCGTGTTCCCTCCATCTAATGTACAACATTCTTTCAACCCCCCTTCTGGGGGGGGTCAGACCTGCATAAATACTGGGCATATGAGCCTTAATAAAATTCATTCTGTTTAAAACCTGAAAACTGGCTGGGTTGTGAACTGCTGATTCCCTATGCAGGACATTGTTCCCTGGTGTTAACCCTTGGTATCCGGTTGGTACCGTTACAGTCATCTGACGCGTTTCACGCCCTTCTGGCGCTTTGTCAAAGATGTGGAGGTTTGTGTAATAGGCATACTTTTAAATGGTTACCAAAGAACCTGAAAAACTCCTCCCTTGATGTGATGTCACTGTAACAAACTGTGTTTTCAAAATTAACTAGATACATTTTTTCAGGTTCTTTGGTAACCATTTAAAAGTATGCCTATTACACACACCTCCACATCTTTGACAAAGCGCCAGAAGGGCGTGAAACGCGTCAGATGACGTCACACTCCACACACCTGTGTCTCCTGGTAGTCACACCGCTATTGTATGCCGAGTGTTTGTCCGACATGCCACAATAAAGGTATGATTGAATCACCTTACTTCGACTTATGTGCCTGTGTTGTGCCTTAAACAGTGGACTTTTTATTTGGTCTGGGAGCATACTATAGGGGATATTCTTCTTTGTTTATATATATATATATATATATATATATATATATATATATATATATATATATACAGGGAGTGCAGAATTATTAGGCAAATGAGTATTTAGACCACACCCCTTCTCATTACAGAGATGCACATCACCTAATATGCTTAATTGGTAGTAGGCTTTCGAGCCTATACAGCTTGGAGTAAGACAACATGCATAAAGAGGATGATGTGGTCAAAATACTCATTTGCCTAATAATTCTGCACTCCCTGTGTGTGTGTATATATATATATATATATATATATATATATGATGCACCGAAA
This sequence comes from Bombina bombina, assembly GCF_027579735.1. Classification (NCBI taxonomy): domain Eukaryota; kingdom Metazoa; phylum Chordata; class Amphibia; order Anura; family Bombinatoridae; genus Bombina; species Bombina bombina. Next base: position 844,605,920 of record NC_069502.1, on the reverse strand, counting down.
TTTCGGCCACCGAAAATGGGCCTTTCCCATTTCGGCCGAAAATTGCATGTTCTATTTGAAATTAAATTGACCCCTATGCACCACAAAATCAACCCCTGGCAGCCAGATTTGTATCCCTCTAAGTGTCCTCCCCCCGTGCCTCACTGACCGCAACAAGTAGTTAGAAGACGCATCTAAATTTAGTCCCGTGTGGCTGGGTAATTTCTAGGCCATATTCAACTTTAACTACATGCCCCAGAATGCCTTGCAGGTAGAGGGGGTGCGGCACTGTAGGCTGTGTTCACTAACAACTTGAAGCAGAGCGGCAGAGTGAGAGAGGGAACTTGCCGTGTCAAGTGAATTTTATGACACTTGCCTGTAGAGCCATATAGTTATACTTATAACGGATCCTCCGGTCAGTGAGTGTGTGAAAGGATCATACGTATATTTACCCTTATCTGGCTCCCTGTCTAACTGTGACTTTATTTGAAAAAGTAGCTCATTGAGTCCTGCACGATGAGTTGCTTTTTCAAATAAAGTCACAGTTAGACAGGGAGCCAGATAAGGGTAAAAATACGTGTTAGCCTTTCACACACTCACTGACAGGAGGATCCGTTACACGTAACTATATGGCTCTGCAGGCAAGTGTCATAAATGTCATCTGACACGGCAAGTTTACTGTGTAACAGACAGAGCGGGCTGCAGCGTGGTTTCAGTACAAGCAGCTGTTACCTCCTCCTCCTGAGTCCTGCACAAGGAGCTGCTTTTACAAATGTGTCACCGCTAGACAGGGAGCCCAGTCCAGATAAGAATTAATTATATGCAATATGTAGGGGCCGTTTGCATACTGACAGGAGAACTGTAATTGTTGGGGCTACAATCCACAAGCACTGGTAATACGATCTCTTGCATTCCTCTGTCTCAGTACCATGCTTAACCCCAAGATGCCTGCTGTGTACCTCAATGCAGATTATTATTATGTGTGTATATGTGTATATATATATATATATATATATATATATATACTGCTCACCTACATATGCTAATATATATATATATATATATATATATATATACTGCTCACCTACCTACATATGCTAATATATATATTTATACTGCTCACCTACCTACATATCCATATATATATATATATATACTGCTCACCTACCTATATATGCTTATATATGTAATTACTGCTCACCTATCTACATAATTGCTTTTATATATATATATATATATATATATCTGCTCACCTATCTACATATGTGTGTGTGTGTATGTATGTGTGTATATATATATATATATATATATAAAATATGTGTGTGTGTATGTATATATATATATATATATGTGTGTGTGTATATATATATTTTATATATATATATATATATATATATATATATATATATAATATATATTATATATATATATATATATATATATATATATATATATATATATATATATATATATATATAATAAAAAGTCTTATATTAATAATAAAATTATAGAAAAAAACTTTTAAAATCATTTGGGGGAAAAAGTCATTTTCGGTTTCGGTTTTCGGCCAAGGGCATCCTAAATTTTCGGTTTCAGTTTCGTTCTAGAATTTTCATTTCGGTGCATCCCTAAAATATATATATATAATTACAAATAAAGTGGATTTACAAGTAAGTCCTTTGGAGTGCACTTTTCTTAACTTATTTATTTATACATACTGTTTGTTGCACCCAAGGCAGCTGATTGGAACGTTTAGAGTGCACTTTGTCTACAAATTATATATATATATATATATATATATATATATATATATATATAATGTTTCTATCATCACTATGGTACATTCTCTCACTCAGACAATACATGTTAAGATAATTAAATGGGCTATAGTGAGGTTTTAATAACCAATGGAAAATGGACGTTATTTTTAAACCCTGTAATAAAGTCTCACATAGGAATTCTGATTGGTTACAATGAGGCTGTATTTGCAGCTAGTAAAGTAGCTGATTCCCATCTAACTCGCTTTACTGCTTGACACGTATTTACTGTTGTGCTAATGTCATTATATGGAATAGTGAAAAAGGGGTAGTGTACAAGCGCTAAGGTAATCCCCAAGCTGTATCCAGAGATCCTAACCAACCTCCAAAAAATATGCACAAGTAGTAAGAAGTGAATACAGCGCCAACAAGAGGCCAAGGGATAAATATACTCACAGAGAGATAAAAGAAGATTATTTAATGAACCATGTTAAAAAGCATCAGTAATAAAAGACTATATATAAAAAATTTAAAAAGCACATATAAATAAAATTACAAATACAGGAATATCTTACAGAAGCGGCTCAAAGGGCCAAAGCTGATAATTACAATAAAAACAGAGGTAATAACAGGTGATCAGTGTGAGTGGTACACCAGAATAAGAGTGTATACTAATAAAACAGAATTAGCCTAAGTACAACTATAACAAGTGCATCAAGCAAAAAAACTAATAAACAATAGTACAAACAATAGTGTTCAAAAATATTGTTTCAAAAATAGTGTTCCAAAAAATAGAAAAATGCACTGCAGTGCAAAAAAAGGGGGGTAGCAAAATAATTGTATAGATACGATCAAATAGTGAGTGAGTGCAAATGGATATAAAAGTGCTAGCTACTTAATCCAGTGAGGTTAAGATATAATTAAATAAAATACACAATATGCAATAACATAAAAAATAAAATACACAATATGCAATAACATAAAAAATAAAATATAATCCAAAAAAGTGTTCAAAAAGTTGATCAACAAATGTTAGTGAAGAACGCGTTGACATATTGGTAAGCATTACTTTAATCTTTACTTCATTCTCATATTGGATACACTATGTTGTGAATTTCTTTTTTTACAGGGACACTTTTTAGGATACCATAGGAGCAGCTGACAGGTGCTAGGATCCAATCAGCTACTTCAGCTACCACACTCAGGAATTTGGATCTGTTAAAGTAACTAACATTGGAAGGAATCAATTTCCTCACTTTCACCTTGCTTTTCATCACCCATTTTTTCCATTTTTTAGTTTTGATTGACTTATTTTTGTTCTTCACTAACATTTGTTGATCAACTTTTTTAACACTTTTTTGGATTATATTTTATTTTTTATGTTATTGCATATTGTGTATTTTATTTAATTATATCTTAACCTCACTGGATTAAGTAGCTAGCATTTTTATATCCATTTGCACTCACTCACTATTTGATCATATCTATACAATTATTTTGCTACCCCCCTTTTTTTGCACTGCAGTGCATTTTTCTATTTTTTGGAACACTATTTTTGAAACAATATTTTTGAACACTATTGTTTGTACTATTGTTTATTAGTTTTTTAGCTTGATGCACTTGTTATAGTTGTACTTAGGCTAATTCTGTTTTATTAGTATACACTCTTATTCTGGTGTACCACTCACACTGATCACCTGTTATTACCTCTGTTTTTATTGTAATTATCAGCTTTGGCCCTTTGAGCCGCTTCTGTAAGATATTCCTGTATTTGTAATTTTATTTATATGTGCTTTTTACATTTTTTATATATAGTCTTTTATTACTGATGCTTTTTAACATGGTTCATTATATGGAATGTTTCATATAGATGTGACTGCTATTGATGTATGCTCAGGCGTATTTAACTTACATTACACAATTTTTCACATTTTGTTTTAAACGATTTTTTAAAAAGAGACAACCGAAATTTTAAAGAGTGATTTATTTATTTATTCTTTTTTTTTCCAGGTGAAAATTATGCTAAGATTTCATATAACACGGAACAAACAGAGGATCAGTTGCTAAGAAATATGTCAGAAGCTGCAGAGCAGGAAATATGTGCCAATATAAGGACAGGTGAGTGTACATGTGTGTGGCGTGTCTGAGGGACGCAGAGTGCAGGTGAGAGTATGTGTGTGAGAGACTCGGTGCAGGTGAGAGTATGTGTGTGATGTGTCTGAGGGATGCAGAGTGCAGGTGAGAGTATGTGTGTCACATGTCTGAGGGCTGCAGAGTGCAGGTGAGAGTATGTGTGTGACATGTGTGAGAGACTCGGTGCAGGTGAGAGTATGTGTGTCACATGTCTGAGGGATGCAAAGTGCAGGTGAGAGTATGTGTGTGACATGTCTGAGGGACACAGAGTGCAGGTGAGTGTATGTGTGTGATGTGTCTGAGGGACAAAGAGTACAGGCGAGTGTATGTGTGTGACATGTCTGAGGGACAAAGAGTACAGGTGAGTGTATGTGTGTGACATGTCTAAGGGACACAGGGTGCTGGTGAGTGTATGTGTGTGATGTGTCTGAGAAACAAAGAGTACAGGCGAGTGTATGTGTGCGACATGTCTGAGGGATGCAGAGTGCAGGTGAGAGTATCTGTGTGACATGTCTGAGGGACACAGAGTACAGGTGAGAGTATGTGTGTGACATGTCTGAGGGACACAGAGTGCAGGTGAGTGTATGTGTGTGATGTGTCTGAGAAACAAAGAGTACAGGTGAGTGTATGTGTGTGCGACATGTCTGAGGGATGCAGAGTGCAGGTGAGTGTATGTGTGTGATGTGTCTGAGGGGCAAAGCGTACAGGTGAGTGTATGTGTGTGACATGTCTGAGGGACAAAGAGTACAGGTGAGTGTATGTGTGTGACATGTCTGAGGGACACAGGGTGCAGGTGAGTGTATGCATGTTACTTGTCTAAGAGACGCAGGGTGCAGGTGAGTGTATATGTGTGCCATGTTTGAGGGGTGCAGGTGAGTGTATATGTGTGCCATGTTTGAGGGGTGCAGGTGAGTGTATATGTGTGCCATGTTTGAGGGGTGCAGGTGAGTGTATATGTGTGACATGTTTGAGGGGTGCAGGTGAGTGTATATGTGTGACATGTTTGAGGGGTGCAGGTGAGTGTATATGTGTGACATGTTTGAGGGGTGCAGGTGAGTGTATATGTGTGCCATGTTTGAGGGGTGCAGGTGAGTGTATATGTGTGCCATGTTTGAGGGGTGCAGGTGAGTGTATATGTGTGCCATGTTTGAGGGGTGCAGGTGAGTGTATATGTGTGCCATGTTTGAGGGGTGCAGGTGAGTGTATATGTGTGCCATGTTTGAGGGGTGCAGGTGAGTGTATATGTGTGCCATGTTTGAGGGGTGCAGGTGAGTGTACGTATCTAATGTGTATGTTCACTAATAAAGTTTATTTTACATATTATATACAGGGAGTGCAGAATTATTAGGCAAGTTGTATTTTTGAGGATTCATTTTATTATTGAACAACAACCATGTTCTCAGTGAACCCAAAAAACTCATTAATATCAAAGCTGAATAGTTTTGGAAGTAGTTTTTAGTTTGTTTTTAGTTATAGCTATTTTAGGGGGATATCTGTGTGTGCAGGTGACTATTACTGTGCATAATTATTAGGCAACTTAACAAAAAACAAATATATACCCATTTCAATTATTTATTTTTACCAGTGAAACCAATATAGCATTTCAACATTCACAAATATACATTTTTTCATTTAAAAACAAAACAAAAACAAATCAGTGACCAATATAGCCACCTTTCTTTGCAAGGACACTCAAAAGCCTGCCATCCATGGATTCTGTCAGTGTTTTGATCTGTTCACCATCAACATTGCGTGCAGCAGCAACCACAGCCTCCCAGACACTGTTCAGAGAGGTGTACTGTTTTCCCTCCTTGTAAATCTCACATTTGATGATGGACCACAGGTTCTCAATGGGGTTCAGATCAGGTGAACAAGGAGGCCATGTCATTAGATTTTCTTCTTTTATACCCTTTCTTGCCAGCCACACTGTGGAGTACTTGGACGAGTGTGATGGAGCATTGTCCTGCATGAAAATCATGTTTTTCTTGAAGGATGCAGACTTCTTCCTGTACCACTGCTTGAAGAAGGTGTCTTCCAGAAACTGGCAGTAGGACTGGGAGTTGACCTTGACTCCATCCTCAACCCGAAAAGGCCCCACAAGCTCATCTTTGATGATACCAGCCCAAACCAGTACTCCACCTCCACCTTGCTGGCGTCTGAGTCGGACTGGAGCTCTCTGCCCTTTACCAATCCAGCCACGGGCCCATCCATCTGGCCCATCAAGACTCACTCTCATTTCATCAGTCCATAAAACCTTAGAAAAATCAGTCTTGAGATATTTCTTGGCCCAGTCTTGACGTTTCAGCTTGTGTGTCTTGTTCAGTGGTGGTCGTCTTTCAGCCTTTCTTACCTTGGCCATGTCTCTGAGTATTGCACACCTTGTGCTTTTGGGCACTCCAGTGATGTTGCAGCTCTGAAATATGGCCAAACTGGTGGCAAGTGGCATCTTGGCAGCTGCACGCTTGACTTTTCTCAGTTCATGGGCAGTTATTTTGCGCCTTGGTTTTTCCACACGCTTCTTGCGACCCTGTTGACTATTTTGAATGAAACGCTTGATTGTTCGATGATCACGCTTCAGAAGCGTTGCAATTTTAAGAGTGCTGCATCCCTCTGCAAGATATCTCACTATTTTTGACTTTTCTGAGCCTGTCAAGTCCTTCTTTTGACCCATTTTGCCAAAGGAAAGGAAGTTGCCTAATAATTATGCACACCTGATATAGGGTGTTGATGTCATTAGACCACACCCCTTCTCATTACAGAGATGCACATCACCTAATATGCTTAATTGGTAGTAGGCTTTCGAGCCTATACAGCTTGGAGTAAGACAACATGCATAAAGAGGATGATGTGGTCAAAATACTCATTTGCCTAATAATTCTGCACTCCCTGTATAACCTTGTATATAAACAGATAATCTGGTCTTAAATACAAGTAAAGAATATATGGCATAAATGCAACTTTCTAAAAAAACTCAAACTAAATGTTTTGTGCACATAAGCAATAAGCATTTAAAGGGACACTTTAGTCAAAATAAAAAAAAGTGTTATTACCTTGTCTTTTTATTATGTTTTATTTGTTAATTTGGCAGTTGTTCTGTATTTAGTGGCTCTTTAAGTTGCATATTAACCCTCTTTCCTGCGATGTAAATCCTCTTAGCCTTTTTTAAGTAAACTCATTAACTGTGGTGGTTTGATGTTATTTTGGAGATGTGTCACAAGTTGATATGCTTTTGGTTTAGCTGTATTGTGGTCTTTATGCCTTTCAGCTAAATAATCCCCCTAATCTATATGGTATAACAGAATTGCTTGAGTAATACAGTTTGCTGGGGAGCTTCTGTTTATCCCAGAAGGTATAGTTGACACGTGAGTGAGATTCCTCTCTCTGATGAAGATTTTATATATTGCTTAGACATAATACATCACCTGGGGCAATTTTCTTTGTTTTTGTTTTTCTAGAGTCATCCTTGTTTTAACTACAAGCACATGAGCAGTAGTTATAAAGATTAGTTCATGGTCTGAAATAATTGCATTACTAAAGGATTCTGTGAACACAATTTTAAAAGGACTAGATACGTTAGTTAGAAAAAAAACATTAATTTATATTTAATTTGGTCTTTGACTAAGAGTGAATTCTCAGAAATAGTCCCTAACGTCCAGTAAACTGCCCTTAAGTGCCATAAAACAGATTGAGATCTGTGCATATCCTAAAAGGGCTAATTAATTTTAAAACAGTTTGCATAAAAAAATTGATTAAACAATTGCTGGTAAGTATTTTAAAATAATTTTAAAAAATAAGCAAAATGAATTACATAGCTAAACTGCCTGGAGCAACTAACTCCACCCCGCTTATCAGTGTTTAGACACAGGCATTGTATTTCAACTGAGTTCACAGCTTCTAGGCATGCTCCAGCAGATAATCCCTATTCACTTTTGCTTTTTACCAAAAGAACAATAAACAAACATAGATACAGCCATAAAAGGAATTGTCTGGGGGGGGGAGATAGAGCTTTACAATTCAGAAACTAAAAAGAAAGGGTTAATTGTGAGGCACTGCAGTATAAATATGCAGGTAATTAAAGGGACAGTCTAGTCTAAACTAAACTTTCATAATTCAGATAGAGAATGTAATTTTAAACCAATTCCAATTTACTTTGATTACCTATTTTTCTTTGTTCTCATGGTATTCTTAGTTGAAAGATAAACCTAGGAGGTTCATATGCTAATTTCTAAGCCCTTGAAGGCCGCCTCTTCTTTCAGGGGATTTTAACAGTTTTTCACAACTAGAGGGTGTTAGTTCATGTGTGTCATATAGATAACACTGTGCTCATGCACATGGAGTTCCAGGGAGCCAGTTCTGATTGGCTAAAATGGATGTCTGTCAAAAGAACTGAAATAAGGTGGCAGTTTGCAGAGGCTTAGATACAAGGTAATCACAGAGGTAAAAAGTGTATTTATAGAACTGTGTTGGTTATGCAAAACTAGGGAATGGGTAATAAAGGGATTATCTATCTTTTTAAACTATAAAAATTCTGGTGTAGACTGTCCCTTTAAAGTACATATTATATTATTTTGTCTCTATCCCAACTTGTTTTATGTTCCTTTAAGCCTTAGCATGGAAGCTCGGAAAAGGTCTAGTTTTCACAGTGTCTGCTACAAGTATAGGGGACTGACTAAATCAGAACAGTTTATATGTTCTCATGATAAAATAATTATGTAATTAATAAGATTACTCCCATTGTGTTTCTTATTGACAGGTGAATCCACAAACTGCAATAATCCTAATTATGGTCAGAGTGCAGATGCTTCTTTACATCTTCAAAATCAAAGAAGCCACGTGGGAAATGTATGTTCTGAATGTGGGAAATGTTTTCTTAAGAAATCATATCTTTTTCAACATCTAAAAATTCATACAGGAGAAAAGCCATTTTCCTGTCCTATATGTGGGAGATGTTTTAACCATAAAAAAAATCTTGTTGCTCATCAGAAAATTCATACAGGAGAAAAAGGATTTTTATGTTCTGACTGTGGGAAATGTTTTACTCAGAATCCAACTCTTATTAGGCATCAGAAAATTCATACAGGGGTAAAAGGATATTCATGTTCTGAGTGTGGGAAATGTTTTACTCAGAAATCAAATCTAATTACACATCAGACAATTCATACAGGGGAGAAAGGATTTTCATGTTCTGACTGTGGAAAATGTTTTACTTGGAAATCAAATCTTTTTAGGCATCAGAAAACTCATATTAAAAGAAATCAAAGTTTAACCTCCTAAGTACAGAGGGTGAGACATAGTTGTCCCATACAATACCAAGTGCTGATAATGACTGCATGTGCACCTCAAGTGTTTATGAGGTGATCCCAGGGTGGATGTGATGTAAATCAAGTTGATTTAACTCATGATTTAAATCACTAGAAACTGCTTTTAAATTGCTTGAAATCATGTTTTTTATTTTTAGAATAAGTTTTTAGATTGTTTTTTTCCAGTTATATCAGACAATTACTTATTTGGTTATATATCATTAGATATCCATAGATAGATCATTGAAATGAATGAAATTATTTGGAGGTGAACTATCTCCAGTTTAATTGGTTAAACCTTCATATTTGATCAATTTTTCACCTGTACTTTATTGGAAGGAGAAAAAATATTACATTAATATTAACAATATAAATTGTTTTATTTACCTAAAACAATTACAATATTTTTCATTTGTAATGCTTGCCCCTCCCTCTTCACACTTGGGTCCTTGTGCAGATATATTCCACTCTAAACAATCTTCTATTCAGTGAGCTTCTTGAAACTTAGTATGGGTTGATTCTGTGTACATAGATTTGCACGGGAGCAATGGCATTAAAGGAAAGTAATGTCAAAATTAAACTTTCATGATTCAGAAAAAACATGCAATTTTTAACAATTTTCCAATTGACTTCTCTTATCTAATTTGCTTTGCTCTCTTGGTATCCATTGTTGAAAAGCCTGCATAGGTAGGCTCACTCAGATGCAATGCATTACTATGAGCTAGCTGCTTGTCACCGTCTCACCCATTGTATTCAGATAGGCCCCAGTAGAGCATTGCTCTCCTTCAAAAAGGATTCCAAGAGAATGAAGTAAATCTGAAAATGTTATGCTCTATCTAAAACCCAAAAGCTATATTTCATGATTATGTCACTTTAAGGTCTATTTATCAACTCTGTGAGTGATCATTTTATAACATTTTGCTGTGAAGTAGAGGCATGTTATTTCTGCAGCTACAAATTCAGTTTAGAGAACTACAAAACCAATAATATGTGATAATATCTGGAGCGCATGACGTGAATGGATTAATGTACCAAAAAAACAAAACATTACAGCCATGAATATACAGCATCTTGCTATATATTTAAAAACGAATCTATATTTCAGGATGAATAACCTTTGGATTATAATGTATCAAATAGAAAAAATAGAACCAACCCTATGCGACCCAGTTTATTTTCTATCCCCGGGGAGGGATCAAACTTTTAACCCCTTAATGACAGAGGACGTACCAGGTACGTCATAGAAAAAACTCCCCTTAACGACAATTGACGTACCTGGCACGTCCTCTGTTGTTTGAAGTGCTGGAAGCGATCATGATCGCTTCCAGCTGCTTCCAAGAGATTGTAGTGATGCCTCAATATTGAGGCATCACTGCAATCCCCTATTTTACCCACCGATGCAGAAAGGGCCACTCTGTGGCCCTCTCTGCATCGGCTATTGATTGCAAATCATTCGATTACGTTGGTGGGTGGGAGCAGCTTCCTGGAGCTTGTTATGATGTTTCTTACTTTCCAATCATTTAGGATCGGATATTGCTTTGTGGGCGGTTGCGACCGGGGGGGGGGGGGGGTTGGCGTGTGTGCGCGCGTGCGCGCGCACGCAAAATATGCAGTTAAGTAAAAAAAAAACTGATGCCGATTAAGTGGTGTCTCAGTTGTTTACTAAGGGATCTGGGAGGGGGAGGTATGTAGATTGTTCAGGGGGGGCCTGCTACACTACAGAAAACACATTTTTAATATAAAAAAGTAAAATAAAACAATTTTTGGGGGCAAATTGGGTACTGGCAGACAGCTGCCAGTACCCAAGATGGCGGCAAATAGGTAGATGGGGATGGTTAGGGAAATGTATGGGGGGGATCAGGGAGGTTGTGGGGTAAGGGGGATCCATCACTGCACACTGTATGAAAAAAAAATAAAAAAAATAATAAATGCTTTTTATTTCAGTACTGGCAGATTTTCTGCCAGTACTTAAGATGGCGATGACAATTGTGAGGTGGGGGAGGGAAGAGAGCTGTTTGAGGGGGGTCATGGGGGGGATCAGGGGGTGGGATGTGTCAGGTGGGAGGCTGATCTCTACACTAAAGCTAAAAATTAACCCTACAAGCTACCTAATTAACCCCTTAACTGCTGGGCATATTACAAGTGTGGTGCACAGCAGCATTTAACGGCCTTATTATTACCAAAAAGCAAAGCCAAAGCCATATATGTCTGCTATTTCTGAAGAAAGGGGATCCTAGAGAAGCATTTACAACCATTTGTGCCATAATTGCACAAGCTGTTTGTAAATAATTTCAGTGAGAAACCTAAAATTGTGAAAAATTTAACAGTTTTTTTTATTTGATCGTATTTGGCGGTGAAATGGTGGCATGAAATATACCAAAATGGGCCTAGATCAATACTTGGGGTTGTCTACTACACTAAACTAAAGCTAAAATTAAACCTAAAAGCTCCCTACAAGCTCCCTAATTAACCCCTTCACTGCTGGGCATAATACATGTGTGGTGTGCAGCGGCATTTAGCGGCCTTCTAATTACCAAAAAGCAACGCCAAAGCCATATATGTCTGCTATTTCTGAACAAAGGGGATCCCAGAGAAGTATTTACAACCATTTATGCCATAATTGCATAAGTTGTTTGTAAATAAATTCAGCGAGAAACCTAAGGTTTGTGAAAAAATCAACAATTTCTTTTATTTGATCGCATTTGGCGGTGAAATGGTGGCATGAAATATACCAAAATGGGCCTAGATCAATACTTTGGGATGTCTTCTAAATAAAAATATATGCATGTCAAGGGATATTCAGGGATTCCTGAAAGATATCAGTGTTCCAATGTAACTAGCGCTAATTTTGAAAAAAAGTGGTTTGGAAATAGCAAAGTGCTACTTGTATTTTTTGCCCTATAACTTGCAAAAAAAAAGCAAAGATCATGTAAACATTGGTTATTTCTAAACTCGGGACAAAATTTAGAAACTATTTAGAATGGATGTTTTTTGGTGGTTGTAGATGTGTAACAGATTTTGGGGGTCAAAGTTAGAAAAAGTGTGTTTTTTTCCATTTTTTCCTCATATTTTATATTTATTTTTATAGTAAATTATAAGATATGATGCAAATAATGGTATCTTTAGAAAGTCCATTTAATGGCGAGAAAAACGGTATATAATATGTGTGGGTACAGTAAATGAGTAAGAGGGAAATTACAGCTAAACACAAACATTGCAGAAATGTAAAAATAGCCATTGTCATTAAGGGTAAGAAAATTGAAAAATGGTCCGGTCATTAAGGGGTTAAATATAACCAAAATCCCATTTCCTTTGAAGTTCAATTTCTACAGAAAAGCTCCCAGTTTTGGTTATAGAATTGAGAAAAAATCTCGCTGTATTGTTTGCAACCTTGTTTATTTAAATTGTAATGCATTTTGTCACCTTTTGTTGTACATTTCTCACATATGATATAGATAAAATAATGGTATAGTTTGAATCTGTTGGGTCTGCTGAAACAAACACAAAAAGCTATACAATTTAGTTTGTATGGGTTTACCACTGACAAATGACTTCCAGTAGTGTTTAAATATGAGCAGCATCTAAATGCTTAAAGTAGCTCAGATAAGAGCTGTGAAATGGTTTAGCAGCTAAGGGGTGAAATGTGGGCTAATTATTTTGAGATTGTAATATTAAATGTTTAATTACTTTGCAATATACTCTTATTATTTATTTTGTCCCCTTTTCCTGTAATGTAATTCTGAAAATTGTTGGATTTCCCATGAGTTTCTATAATGTTATTGGAGCAGCTATGTTGTATTCTATGTCTCTCTAATCTCATCTGCTTATGATAATTAGGGGCATATGAAGTGTACAAACAATCTCTGTGTGCAATATAGAGGCTTTAAACCCTGTTATAAAGTTACTTGAACCCCACACAGTTTTAGTTTGCACCATACTTTGTCCATAATTGTCCTCAGCAAAATCTCATGACATCTGATCACAATTTTTTTTTTCACATCTGCATTTTTCTGCTGGTTACAAACTAAACCTGATCTAGGACCCAAATATTACTAATCAATTTTATCTTGCGGTTCCACATGGAGAATTGTGCACCATATAATATCTAATAAACTAGCAGCTTTGATTCTTTAAGACAAACTAGTTTTGTGATACAGACATGTGCAGCCAGAGGGCAAACAATATATAAGATAATACTGCACGACAGACCAGGGCACCATCCAGAGATACAAGCACTAAACACAAGGGGCCAGTTACAAGTGGAGCAATATTTACTGCTTCCACTAGAGCGCTAATTGTGCTAGAAGTAAACTTTTAATGTGCGTCGGGTTGCGCTGGTGTTATGAGTCGAAAGTAAAAAGTTATCGTGCTCGTGCTAACAGGTTACTTCTAGCCCAATTAGACTGTCGCGCAAAAGATAACCTTTTCCCCCATAGAAGTCAATAGAGAGAAAAAAGTTAAATAAAACACATGACTTGCGCACTAACCCGAACTCATGTTCTCAAATGCGCTAACTTGACATAAAAATATGAATTTCCTTCCATAAGGCAGGGAGAGCCCATGACTTAATTCCTTACTGTTGGGAAATACAACACCTGGCCACCAGGAGGACGCAAAAGACACCCCAGCCAAAGGCTTAAATATCCCTCCCACTTCCCCTATCCCCCAGTCATTCTTTGCCTTTCATCACTATAGGAGGTGGCAGAGAAGTATCAGAAGATTTGGATAGTCCTGTAATGGGCATATTCACTTTGAGAAAGGACTGGAGTTTTAAGTAATCGTGTCAACCTCTCAGTGAGAGTATTGATAAAAGTTAGAGTCTGGAGATGCAGGGAAAGTTTTTCTGCGAACCCATCCAGACTGTCGCTAACAGCTCCTGAGCAATCAGTGTTGATGAATTTCAATGCTTGCTGTTACACACTCAAGTCCATGTCAGAAGTGCTGCTGCAAGATTGTCACACTTGAGAGGCTGTGCCTGTTCCACAGCATGGATCCTGGAGGGTAAGACCGTTTTTTATATTTACAATTTAAAACACTATACAGGTTCACAATGTGGCCCCTTTATACCTCAATAGGATCAAGGGTTAATATCTACTTCAGGGAGATTATTTGAACAGTTTGGGGATTTTTATCTGCTTAATGTGAGAGTTTTTTTAGGCTCATAGACACTGTTTTTTTTTGGCTTGAAAAAACAGGTTTCACTTTCGTTTTTGAAGTGTTGCGCTCTTTTTCATAGCAGGGGGAAGTCCTGTCTTACATATCACGTGACCGGGTGCGGTCTCTTTCATTTCACTTTCATTTCACTGTTAGCTGTCTGGGTCTAGGAGTTGGTGAGTGCCATTGGGAGTATTAAGGTGCCGTTTTTTTTAAATAATAGCGTTTCTTTTGATTGTCCTTCTGTGAGTATATACAAAGCTATGGAGGACTCCGATACTACATTAGAAAGTTCCACTCCTTCTGTACTGATTAATAATTCTTGTTTATATTGTGAGGAGGCTGTGGTTTGCCCGCCTGCTCAATTTTGTTCTATTTGCCTAAACACTGTTCTAAAGTCTAAGAAGGGAGACACGCCTGCTAATGCTCATAGCACTATTAGCCCTTCTGAGACGTCTATTTCTCAGGAATCTGTCTCCCAAGAAATTACTACCCTTTCTACATTACCCACTCCACATGCAGTTCCCCGAGGCTCAACTAATCCTCCATCTGGAGGAGGCTTTTCTCTTGTTAAGTGTATTCAGTCCACGGGTCATCCATTACTTATGGGATATATTCCCTTCCCAACAGGAAGTTGCAAGAGGATCACCCAAGCAGAGCTGCTATATAGCTCCTCCCCTCACATGTCATATCCAGTCATTCTCTTGCAACTTAACTAGATAGGAGGTTGTGAGAGGTCTGTGGTGTTTTTATACTTAGTTTATTTCTTCAATCAAAAGTTTGTTATTTTAAATGGCACCGGAGTGTGCTGTTTGTTCTCAGGCAGTATTTGGAAGAAGAATCTGCCTGCGTTTTCTATGATCTTAGCAGAAGTAACTAAGATCCACTGGCTGTTCTCGCACATTCTGAGGAGTGGGGTAACTTTCAGAAAGGGAATAGCGTGCGGGGTATCCTGCAAACAAGGTATGTGCAGTAAATTATTTTTCTAAGGAATGGAATTGACTAAGAAAATACTGCTGATACCGATGTAATGTAAGTAAAGCCTTTAATACAGTGAGAGCGACTGTTAGCAGGCTGATTTAAATATATACAGTAAAGTAATTTTCTAAGGAATGGAATTTGACTGAGAAAATGCTATTAATACTGAAGTGATGTTATAAGCCTTAAATGCAGTAGGAAGACTGGTATTAGGCTTATCAATAGAGATACATACTCCTTAAAAAAAGGATGTTTAAAACGATTTTGCTGGCATGTTTAATCGTTTTGTGAGGTACATTGGTGATAAAACTTATTGGGGCATACATTTTTTCCACATGGTTGACCGGTATTTCTGCATAGAAACAGTTAACTGAAACTCCCAATGTTGTAATATTGAGTAGGAGGGGCCTATTTTAGCGCTTTTTTGACGCAGTAAAAATTCAGGCTCAGTCTTCCTGCTTCTTCCTGCATGACCCAGGTCGTCTCCAGAGAGCTTAAGGGACTTCAAAAGTCATTTTGAGGGAGGTAATCAGTCACAGCAGACCTGTGACAGTGGTTTTGACTGTATTAAAAAAAAAAACGTTTTTTTCTTTACTGCTTATAAAAAAACGTTTTGGGTATTAAGGGGTTAATCATCCATTTGCAAGTGGGTGCAATGCTCTGCTAACTTAATACATTTATTGTGAAAATTTGATTGCTATAACTGATTTGTTTCATTGTTATTTCAACTGTGACAGTTTTTTGTGCTTCTTAAAGGTACAGTAGCGTTTTTCTTTATTGCTTGTAAAATTATTTACAGTGTTTTCCAAGTCTGCTAGTTTTATTGCTAGTCTGTTTAAACATGTCTGACACAGATGAATCTGTTTGTTCACTATGTTTATAGGCCAGTGTGGAGCCCCATAGAAATATGTGTACTAAATGTATTGATTTCACTTTAAATAATAAAGGTCAGTCTTTATCTATAAAGGAATTATCACCAGACAACGAGGGGGAAGTTATGCCGACTAACTCTCCTCACGTGTCAGTACCTTCGCCTCCCGCTCAGGAGGCGCGTGATATTGTGGCGCCAAGTGCATCAGGGACGTCCATACAAATCACTTTACAAGACATGGCTACTATTATGAATAATACCCTGACAGAAGTGTTATCTAAATTGCCAGAATTAAGAGGCAAGCGCGATTGCTCTGGGGTAAGAATAGAGCGCGCTGGTGCTACAAGAGCCATGTCCGATACTGCGTCACAGTTTGCAGAACATGAGGACGGAGAGCTTCATTCTGTAGGTGACGGATCTGATCCAGGGAAACCGGATTCAGAGATCTCTAATTTTAAATTTAAGCTTGAGAACCTCCATGTATTGCTAGGGGAGGTTTTAGCGGCTCTGAATGACTGTAACACAGTTGTAATTCCAGAGAAATTATGTAGGCTGGATAGATACTATGCAGTACCGGTGTGTACTGATGTTTTTCCTATACCTAAAAGACTTACAGAAATTATTAGCAAGGAGTGGGATAGACCTGGTGTGCCCTTTTCCCCACCTCCTATATTTAGAAAAATGTTTCCAATAGACGCCACTACACGGGACTTATGGCAGACGGTCCCTAAGGTGGAGGGAGCAGTTTCTACTTTAGCTAAGCGTACCACTATCCCGGTGGAGGATAGTTGTGCTTTTTCGGATCCAATGGATAAAAAATTGGAAGGTTACCTTAAGAAAATGTTTGTTCAACAAGGTTTTATTTTACAGCCCCTTGCATGCATTGCGCCTGTCACTGCTGCGGCGGCATTCTGGTTTGAGTCTCTAGAAGAGGCCATTCACTCAGCTCCATTGGATGAAATTATGGACAAGCTTAAAGCACTTAAGCTAGCTAATGCATTTGTTTCTGATGCCATTGTACATTTAACTAAGCTAACGGCTAAGAACTCCGGATTTGCCATCCAGGCGCGCAGAGCGTTATGGCTTAAATACTGGTCAGCTGATGTGACTTCTAAATATAAATTGCTTAATATTCCTTTCAAGGGGCAAACCTTATTCGGGCCCGGCTTGAAAGAAATTATCGCTGACATTACTGGAGGTAAGGGTCATACTCTTCCTCAGGACAAGGCCAAATCAAAGGCCAAACAGTCTAATTTTCGTGCCTTTCGAAACTTCAAGGCAGGAGCAACGTCAACTTCCTCCGCCCCAAAACAGGAAGGAACCGTCGCTCGTTACAGACAGGCCTGGAAAACTAACCAGTCCTGGAACAAGGGCAAGCAGGCCAGAAAACCTGCTACTGCTCCTAAGACAGCATGAAGGGATGGCCCCCTATCCGGAAACGGATCTAGTGGGGGGCAGACATTCTCTCTTCGCCCAGGCGTGGGCAAGAGATGTCCAGGATCCCTGGGCGTTGTAGATCATATCTTAGGGATATCTTCTGGACTTCAAGGCTTCTCCTCCTCAAGGGAGATTTCATCTTTCAAGGTTATCAGAAAACCAGATAAAGAAAGAGGCATTCCTACGTTGCGTACAAGACCTCCTAGTAATGGGGGTGATCCACCCAGTTCCGCGGACGGAACAAGGACAGGGGTTTTATTCAAATCTGTTCGTGGTTCCCAAGAAAGAGGGTACCTTCAGACCAATTTTGGACCTAAAGATCTTAAACAAATTCCTAAGAGTTCCATCATTCAAAATGGAAACTATTCGGACTATCCTACCCATGATCCAAGAGGGTCAGTACATGGCCACAGTGGATTTAAAGGATGCCTACCTTCACATACCGATTCACAAAGATCATCATCGGTTCCTAAGATTTGCCTTTCTAGACAGGCATTACCAGTTTGTAGCTCTCCCCTTCGGGTTGGCTACGGCCCCGAGAATCTTTACAAAGGTGCTGGGCTCTCTTCTGGCGGTTCTAAGACCGCGAGGCATAGCGGTGGCTCCATATCTAGACGACATCCTGATACAGGCGTCAAGCTTGCAAATTGCCAAGTCTCATACAGAGATAGTTCTGGCATTTCTAAGGTTGCATGGGTGGAAGGTGAACGTGGAAAAGAGTTCTCTATCACCACTCACAAGAGTCTCCTTCCTAGGGACTCTGATAGATTCTGTAGAAATGAAAATCTACCTGACGGAGGCCAGGTTATCAAAACTCTTAAATGCTTGCCGGGTCCTTCATTCCATTCCACGCCCGTCAGTGGCTCAGTGCATGGAAGTAATCGGCTTAATGGTAGCGGCAATGGACATAGTGCCATTTGCGCGCCTGCATCTCAGACCGCTGCAATTGTGCATGCTAGGTCAGTGGAATGGGGATTATTCAGATTTGTCCCCCCTACTAAATCTGGATCAAGAGACCAGAGATTCTCTTCTCTGGTGGCTATCTCGGGTCCATCTGTCCAGGGGCATGACCTTTCGCAGACCAGATTGGACGATTGTAACAACAGATGCCAGCCTCCTAGGCTGGGGCGCAGTCTGGAATTCCCTGAAGGCTCAGGGATCTTGGACTCAGGAGGAGAAACTCCTACCAATAAATATTCTGGAGCTAAGGGCAATATTCAATGCTCTTCTAGCTTGGCCTCAGTTAGCAACACTGAGGTTCATCAGATTTCAGTCGGACAACATCATGACTGTGGCTTATATCAACCATCAAGGGGGAACCAGGAGCTCCCTAGCGATGTCAGAAGTCTCAAAGATAATTCGCTGGGCAGAGTCTCACTCTTGCCACTTGTCAGCGATCCACATCCCAGGCGTGGAGAACTGGGAGGCGGACTTTCTAAGTCTCCAGACTTTTCATCCGGGGGAGTGGGAACTCCATCCGGAGGTATTTGCTCAACTGGTCCATCGTTGGGGCAAACCAGAACTGGATCTCATGGCGTCTCGCCAGAACGCCAAACTTCCTCGTTACGGATCCAGGTCCAGGGACCCGGGAGCGACGCTGATAGATGCTCTAGAAGCTCCTTGGTTCTTCAACATGGCTTATGTGTTTCCACCGTTTCCTCTGCTCCCTCGACTGATTGCCAAGATCAAACAGGAGAGAGCATCGGTGATTCTGATAGCGCCTGCGTGGCCACGCAGGACCTGGTATGCAGACCTAGTGGACATGTCGTCCTGTCCACCATGGACTCTACCTTTGAGGCAAGACCTTCTAATACAAGGTCCTTTCAATCATCCAAATCTAATTTCTCTGAGACTGACTGCGTGGAGATTGAACGCTTGATCCTATCAAAGCGTGGCTTCTCCGAGTCAGTTATTGATACCTTGATACAGGCACGAAAGCCTGTTACCAGAAAAATCTACCATAAGATATGGCGTAAATACCTGTATTGGTGCGAATCCAAGAGTTACTCATGGAGTAAGGTTAGGATTCCAAGGATATTGTCCTTTCTCCAAGAGGGTTTGGAAAAAGGCTTATCAGCTAGTTCTTTAAAGGGACAGATTTCTGCTCTGTCTATTCTTTTGCACAAGCGTCTGGCAGAAGTTCCAGACGTCCAGGCCTTTTGTCAAGCCTTAACTAGGATTAAGCCTGTGTTTTAAACTGTTGCTCCTCCGTGGAGCTTAAACTTGGTTCTTAAAGTTCTTCAAGGAGTTCCGTTTGAACCCCTTCATTCCGTTGATATTAAACTTTTATCTTGGAAAGTTCTTTTTTTGATGGCTATTTCCTTGGCTCGAAGAGTCTCGGAGTTATCCGCCTTACATTGTGATTCTCCTTATCTGATTTTCCATTCAGACAAGGTAGTTCTGCATACTAAACCTGGGTTTTTACCTAAGGTAGTCTCTGACAGGAATATCAATCAGGAGATTGTTGTTCCGTCATTATGTCCTAATCCTTCTTCAAAGAAGGAACGACTTTTGCATAATCTGGACGTAGTCCGTGCCCTGAAATTCTATTTACAGGCAACTAAAGATTTTCGTCAAACTTCTTCACTGTTTGTCGTTTACTCTGGGCAGAGGAGAGGTCAAAAAGCTTCGGCAACCTCTCTCTCCTTTTGGCTTCGTAGCATAATACGCTTAGCCTATGAGACTGCTGGACAGCAGCCCCCTGAAAGAATTACAGCTCATTCCACTAGAGCTGTGGCTTCCACCTGGGCCTTTAAGAATGAGGCCTCTGTTGAACAGATTTGCAAGGCTGCGACTTGGTCTTCGCTTCACACTTTTTCAAAATTTTACAGATTTGACACTTTTGCTTCTTCGGAGGCTGTTTTTGGGAGAAAGGTTCTACAGGCAGTGGTTCCTTCCGTTTAAGTTCCTGCCTTGTCCCTCCCATCATCCGTGTACTTAGCTTTGGTATTGGTATCCCATAAGTAATGGATGACCCGTGGACTGAATACACTTAACAAGAGAAAACATAATTTATGCTTACCTGATAAATTTATTTCTCTTGTAGTGTATTCAGTCCACGGCCAGCCCTGTCTCTTTTAAGGCAGATCTAAATTTTAATTAATACTCCAGTCACCACTGCACCCTATGGTTTCTCCTTTCTCGTCTTGTTTCGGTCGAATGACTGGATATGACATGTGAGGGGGAGGAGCTATATAGCAGCTCTGCTTGGGTGATCCTCTTGCAACTTCCTGTTGGGAAGGGAATATATCCCATAAGTAATGGATGACCAGTGGACTGAATACACTACAAGAGAAATAAATTTATCAGGTAAGCATAAATTATGTTTTTTCCAGCTGACTTTACCATGCACGGAAGAGAAAGGTTAAACAGTTCTCTTGACCTAGAGTCATCTAGATATTTGTTGGATTTAGCTATTATATCCTAGCTATCCGAGGATTAGTTAGCCTCTGTAGCTTCAGAGGCTCTCTGGTTGAAGTCTTGGTCTTCGGATATGACTTCTAAATCCAGACTCCTTTCTCTTCTCTTCAAGGGGAAGATTTTATTCGTTCCAGGGCTGGACTCCATTATCTCTACGGTTACCGGAGGGAAAGGTCCCTTCCTACCGCAGGATAATAAGAATAGGCGTAAGGGATGGCAACTGTTTAATTTTCGTGCTGACAAGTCACAACAACAGCAGTCCTCTTCCAAGTCCGAGCAGGCCAAGAGTACTTGGAAGCCAGCTCACTCCTGGAATAAGTCCAAACAGACTAAGAAGCCTGCCGAGAACAAATCGGCATGAAGGGGCGGCCCCGGATCTGGGATCGGATCGAGTAGGGGGGTAGACTGTCTCTTTTTTCAAATGCTTGGTTCCAGGATGTAGAGAATCCTTGGGTCCTGGAGGTTGTATTTCAAAGATACAGGATAGGATTCAAGTCTCATCCGCTCAGGGACAGATTCCTATTCTACAGTCTTTCGACAAGACAAGAAAAGAGGACTGCCTTCTTAGGTTGCGTACAGGATCTCTCCTCTCTAGGAGTAATTGTCCCGGTACCTAGAGCAAAAACATAATTTATGTAAGAACTTACCTGATAAATTCATTTCTTTCATATTAGCAAGAGTCCATGAGCTAGTGACGTATGGGATATACATTCCTACCAGGAGGGGCAAAGTTTCCCAAACCTCAAAATGCCTATAAATACACCCCTCACCACACCCACAAATCAGTTTAACGAATAGCCAAGAAGTGGGGTGATAAGAAAAAAGTGTGAAAGCATAAAAAATAAGGAATTGGAATAATTGTGCTTTATACAAAAAAATCATAACCACCACAAAAAAGGGTGGGCCTCATGGACTCTTGCTAATATGAAAGAAATGAATTTATCAGGTAAGTTCTTACATAAATTATGTTTTCTTTCATGTAATTAGCAAGAGTCCATGAGCTAGTGACGTATGGGATAATGACTACCCAAGATGTGGATCTTTCCACGCAAGAGTCCACTAGAGAGGGAGGGATAAAATAAAGACAGCCAATTCCTGCTGAAAATAATCCACACCCAAAATAAAGTTTAAATGAAAACATAAGCAGAAGATTCAAACTGAAACAGCTGCCTGAAAGTACTTTTTCTACCAAAAACTGCTTCAGAAGAAGAAAACACATCAAAATGGTAGATTTTTTTTTTTTTATAACATTTTTTTATTTCGCTTTTGAATTCTTACATGTTCCTGATTAATCTGTGTAGGGTGAAACTAGAACTGTTGAAAATACATACACAAAGTTCGAGTACATCAATAACCAGTTTTTTGTTTTTTTTTGCTAGACTATTTTCACAACCACGTGTGCTAGGTAATAAACCAACACAGAAGCAAACTTTAGGCAGAATACTGGTCAGTAAAAACAAAGCGAAAAGAGCTACCAGATATACAGACAGGCTCAGTTCCACATTCACTACTGCATTTATCAAGCGCAAGTATAACTGCACATTTTGTTCAGCTTAGGAAAATTGAAAAATCAGTGCATGAATTTTGTTTTTGAGCAGACAGATGGTCAGATACTTAGAAAAAGTTTACAGCCAAGTGGGAATGTTAAAATAGGGATAATGTGATGCAGGGAAAGTGAATACAATTTAGAGACAATACTCCATTTTTTTATATTAAACCAATTGTAATTTAGAAA